>NC_028451.1:3120940-3284818 GCF_000263155.2 Setaria italica | reverse complement strand
CGCCCCAAACTCGCCTCCAACCCGGCCACTGCTCTCCGCCCCTACTCGCCCGCCGCTCTCGCGCCATGGACAACTATAACTACAGGGACTTCATGTCTCAGGGATCTTCTTTCGGTGCACGTACCTTCCACACATCCCAGGAAGATGCGGACGAAGATGACTTTGGCCCGTTTGCTTCGCCGCCGGCCCCCTCCCTGTCCGCTTCCCGGCGCCACATGGAGCACTTGGACCTCAACTCAGAGGGGGGCGCCTTCCCCAATATTGGGTTGTACCAGGCATTCTTGCAAGGAGCTGCAGCTGGTTTGGAGCTGCAAGTCCCTCCTCGGGCCCCTGTAGGGAGGGTGGGAGCAGGCGGTGGCGCAGGGCGTGGTCGCGGGTCCAAGACAACCGCGGGCAGGGGACGAGGTGGATGCAAAGGTTCGCGTGGAGGAAGATCTGGTAGCCGTGGGGGAGCAAGATTGAGAGGAGGTCGCGGTGCATCTTCCTCTGGTGGCCAGGGCTTTGACAATCCACTTGATGTTGATGCTGGTGACGAAGAAGATGAAGATGGCACTGAAACTCCCTCCCCCAGGTAATTGCCTCCATTGTCAATTGTGACTTGGTTGCATGTTATAGATTTTGAATGGTTGCATGTTATAAATTCTAGTAGATTGACATTGCAATGCGTAGCGTAACATTTCATTTTCTGCTATAGAACCATCATGACAGGGCTTATTGGTCCGAGGAAAACACCCATATTTACTGTGAACTTGCTGTTGAGGAAATAAGGGCAGGGAATTGTTGTAAGGGAATAATGTCCCGTAGAGGCTATAATAACATGAAACAAGGATTTATGTTAAAGGCTGGACTGAACCTTTCTATCAAGCTATTGAAGAACAGATGGACTCAGTGCAAGACTATGTACACTTTCTGGAAAGAGTTGCAAACTAGTACCGCTCTAGGGTGAAGACCTGATGGTACTGTCATAGCATCAAGAGCATGGTGGGAAAAGAAGTTAAAGGTAAACGAATCATTTTTGTACTGCTCCATATCTTTACTGTTTTTTATGTACCTAATCACTTATTTGTGGGTTTCAGGGGAGGACTAAGTGCAGGAAGTTCATGAAGTTTGTGCCTACATATGTTCCCTAACTTATAGAGATGTTCAGAGGTGTTGCAGTGGATGGACTGGCTGCTTGTATCCTAGGATCTTCACCTCAAATATTGGGTGATGAGGAAGCCGACCTAGATGATGAGGAAGGTGAAGAACAAGAGGAAGAGGAGTTGGTAGGAAGTCCTTCGAGCAGCAGCAGTCGCAAGAGAACAAGCAGCACTGCTGACACAGCATCAAGTCCCAACAAGAAGAGGAAGAGTCCATTGATGAAGATGTTCCAGGGCCTTTTAACTGAGTTTCAAGTTGACAGGGTTAATGAGCAACAAGCTCTAACTGAAATGGCAAAGCAGAGGGAAGAGGAGTTGGAAAAGAGGCACCAATTGAGGAAGAAAGAGTTGCAAGAGAGGCAATATTTGAGGCATGAAATGAGAAACAAACTGAAGGATGAGGATAGGGAGGACATCAAAAATTATTTGACATTGGTAAAACAAGCTGGAGCAGGACCTACTTCTGAGGAGTTTGGAATGGCTACAACTCTTTTTCAAAATGAGTACTACAGAGAGATTTTTTACATCATCGATAATCCAGAAGAGAGATTGATTTGGCTGAGGAATACCTGGCATGAGTATACTAAAGGCTATTGATGAGTGTTATGAATTTTAGTTAAGATTCATGTTAAGACTCTATAGTAAGATTCATGTTAAGACTCTATGTTAAGATCTATGTTAAGACTTTCTGTTGGTGCTGTTGTGTGGAATGTCATGTTATTGCTGGTTGTGTGGAATGTTGACATGATTTGGGCCTTCAATGAACTGTTTTGTTATTGTGTAAATGTGGATTAGAGTCTGATTTTGTACATGTGGACAATGTACTGATTTCTCCTTGTTCTTGTATGTAGGAAGAAGATGACTCAGAAGATGATTATTGGGACACACAGGACAATGATAGAGAGGAATATGATCAAGAGTACAAGAGTTCATGTTGAGGTGTCGGAAGAAGAGGAGGAAAATCATAATTACGGCTGCTGCTATATTGGGTATGTACCACTTTGACACTTATATCAACAAAGGAGATTATAGAGTACCAACAGAAAGTGGGTTTGAATGGGTCGTGAAGACATTAGGAAATAGAACATCTTGCTTCAATATGTTTAGAATGAGTCAGAAATTATTTCTGAGGTTGCACAGTTTGCTAGTTGATTCATATGGATTAAAGTCAACTAGGAAGATATCATCTACGGAGGCTCTAGGCCTGTTTTTATGGATATGTGGTGCACCTCAATCAGTTAGTATAGCAGAGGACCGTTTCACAAGATCACTGGAGACTATATGTAGAAAGTTTGATGAAGTACTAGAGAGTATAAACAAGCTGGCAATGGACATCATTAAGCCAAAGGACCCTGAGTTTAGGAGCGTGCATTCTAGGTTGCAATCCCCTAGGTTCACATCCTTCTTTGACAACTGCATTGGAGCAATAGACGGTAGTCATATTCCAGTTGTAGTGCTAACTAGCTTGGTAGTACAGCATACGGGCAGGCATGGATATACGAGTCAGAATGTCATGGCCATATGTGACTTTGATATGAGGTTCACTTTCATGGTGGCGGGATGGCCTAGGTCAGTTCATGACATGAGGGTGTTCAAAGATGCCATTGAGAAGTACGTCACTTCCGCATCCACCTGAAGGTAATGACTACTTCTTTTATGTGTTGACTTACTATTTTGACACTTGCCATGTCACATACATAACCAATGTATATTGAATGTTTAGGCAAGTTCTACCTTGTTGACTCGGGTTACCCAAACCGATCAGGATATCTTGTAAAGGAACCAAGTACCACCTGCCAAAGTTTAGACAAGGGCCAATGCCAAGAGGTAAAAAAGAACTATTTAATTACACCCATTCTTCACTTCATAACGTCATTGAGCGGTCATTTGGAGTTTTAAAGATGAAGTGGAGGATATTGCTTGACCTACCTAGCTATCCTATGCAAAAGCAAAGCGAAATAATTATTGCGTGCATGGCACTTCACAATTTCATTAGAGAGAGTTTTATAGGGGATGCGGATTTTGATTTGGTTGATCATGATGAGAACTATGTTCCATTCACCGAAGGAACATCTTCTGACAGTAATGTGTCAAGTATACGTCATGGAGATGAAGATCAAAACATGAACGAATTCCGTGATTGGATTGCCGATGGTTTGTTTAGTAGATCGTAGATTTGAACTTTTAATGGTGATTTGTGTGTTGCTTTGTGGAATTTTTGTATGGATGATTTATGGACATTTTTTACCGATTGTATGAGTGTATGAACGTGTATGAACGTGTATGAAAGTTTGTATGATTATGTATGGATACTTTTGTATAAACATGTGACACAACAATAGTTTTTTTTGGCGTTTGGTGCACATGGAGATTTGTTTCTGATGCTGACCAGGGAGTTGAGTGCTCGCCTGCTGCTTTGTCGCATGGATATTTGTTTTTGGCGATCTGCATTCATGTGTGTGAGGTACTAATGTGCTTGTTGCGTGTGCGCTACCTGAGGTGGTGATGAGGCATTGCTTGTGCTGGATCGGGGGAGCTAAAAAATGGCACCAGCACCTGGAGAAAATGGCGCCAGGAAGGTGGGAGGGGCAACTGGTGGGAGGGCACAATAGTCCTTTTGCCATAGCATTTAATGTCTTTAGGCAGTTTTAGTCACTGCAACCAAACTGCCTTTAGTCCATGAACTAAAGAATCAAACAGGGTCTAATTATTAAAGAAAATATAATGTATTGAATTGCTACTGTTATTAATGATGATTACCAGGGGTGGTCCTGAGGTCCGGCGACCTAGGGCGTCTACCCGGTTCCAGCGCCACAAGGATAGTTGTTTTAGTCCATGGTCGGAACATCGTTTGCTGGAGACAGGAAGAGTGAAGGACCGGGACGGATGACCAGAGGGGGGTGATTGGGAGCCTTATTGTCACCCCCAAACACACCTCGCTCCTAATCGCTACAATGACAGGTTCAACTCGTGACAAACTCACCTTAGAAATGATTAGAAAAGCTCAAAACGACGTGGAAGCTTAAAAGAGCGGCTCGCAAATTAACATAAGTCTCAAAAGAAAAAGATCGGAAGCAAAGCTTCAAAGCTGATACTAAGGGGGTGTTTGGATCCTGGAGCTAAAATTTAGTCCGTGTCACATCGGATATTCGGATGCTAATTAGGAGGTCTAAACATGAGCTAATTACAAAACTAATTGCAGAACCCCTAGGCTAAATCGCGAGACGAATCTATTAAGCCTAATTAATCCATCATTAGCGAATGTTTACAGTAGCAGCACATTGTCAAATCATGGACTAATTAGGCTTAATAGATTCGTCTCGTGATTTAGCCTAGGGGTTGTGAAATTGGTTTTGTAATTAGCCTATGTTTAACACCCCCTTAGGCTACTCCAGCTACTGAACTGAATGCATGTCAAAAGGCTACCTGAGTTGCTACTCGAGATTCTATGGAAACAGAAAAGCTACAGGTGCAGCGATGCAAGGCAGAGATCGAGCTTGACAAGGAAAAGTGCAGCTGAGAAATTAAACAGGCCATGATTAATACTTGCAAGCTCTAGAACTCAAACCAGAAAGATGCTCAAGCACACAAGCTAGCTGGCCGACTGAACAACACAAAAACTGTCACAGGATCGCCATTTCACACTAAACAAGCTCATACAGCATGAATTGTTGAACGAAAAGGTAGAGCCTAAATTGCCTTGCAATGATTACTAATGGCAATGACATTTCTTTTGAGAAATTCTCATCGGCAAAACAAAAGAGCATTAAGTAATTAGTTTAGTGCTTGGACTCTGTAGCATGAAAGCAACCTTTCAAGGTACTATCTGCTGCTTGAGCTGCTTATCTGCGTGACCTGCAAAACCAAAAGATGCAGTACCTGCACTTGCCGCTGGAATTCAGATGGCAACTAGTTCCTTCTCTGTTTACCTGCATAGGCTGTCGACTGCCTGAAGGCCAAGCTGCAGCTGTAAAGACGAACGGCACAGACAGAAGAAGAAAATGCAGAGCTGAGGCTGCTGCTGCACAAGAAAATGGGAGACCCAAAGCTGCAGCCTGCACCGAAGAACACACAATTGAGTCGCGCAAGAAGCTGCTGCTGAAAACTGAAAGCCTGCTGCTACGAACACAAGCTGTTGCCGCCACTGAACAAGTCAAGCTGCAGGCCGCCTGGCTACCAGATCACAGAAATCGAACAACGGCCAGACGATGCACTCGACGCTCAGCCAACAGTCGGACCAGATGCATATGGTCACACCTCGATGTGCTGACGGGGGACCCTCTGTTGCACGACACAGCCAACAGAGTATAACTAGAGCTCGAGCTTTACACCAAATTCACCAAAAACCAATCAAATCAGGACCGATTCACACAGGATTTTGAACCGCGATCTCCTCACATCATGAGTAAACAGATCCAAGAAGAAGAACCCAAAACATCAAGAACTCATCATCAATTTTGCAAATTTCGGGAAACCTAGAACAAGGGAAATTTTTGGGGAAACAACAAATTCGTTGTGCTCGATGAGGATTTTGTTAGAGAATCACCCTAGGCTTGCTCACACATGTCCTAGTACCGATTTGCCTCAAGAAATCCGCCTCGAATCGCAGCCAAAACAGACGAACGGAAATTCACCAATAAATCCTCCGAAAATGTAGAAAAAGAAAAACGTTCGGGTATGAAACAGAGGCGAAAACATGCACGAGATTGAATCTTCTATTGCTCCATCATGTTCGATTAAAGTTACTCCTAAGCACAATCAAAACTAGGATGGTAAAAAGATCGATCCATTCATCTCTCCCACACCCGAAGTCACTCATAAACAAATGACAAACCCACTACCAAAGAGCTCTCTCCATATATATATATATATATATATATATATATATATATATATATATATATATATACATCTGGAAAATGATCAGAATACTCTTACATAAAGTACACAACTCCCCTTAGGGGTAAAATCATCCAACTTTTTCCTCGTACATTAGATGGACTCAGCGCCTTCACGACTTAGCTTCGTCTCGACGCAAGCTTCGTGATGGTGCCATGCGTCCTCCGACTCGATGTTGTCCGGTTGCACCGGACTCGCTCCCGGCTTTTGAGGCCAAACCGATCAAACCCTCTTGGATACCCTGCAGGCGTGACTCATCCCTGGTTTCTGAGGTCAAACCCTCTTGCTTGTCGCACCCGACGTGACTCACAGATGTCTACGCGTATCCGACCTCCACCAAGCCTCCGACGCCTCCAAGTCTTTCCCTCCCACTCCCGGGGCACCTACTCGACTCGCCTCCGTCCCGCTTGACTCGATGGACGCCGTCTCCATCACTGTCCATGTACTCTTGCTCTTCCATGCACCATGTGGATCGACCATGACTCTGCCCGAACTCCTCGGGTCCCTTAGTCCAAGCCTACTCGTGTCTACCCAGCTCTAGTACATCGGCGTAAACCTTTCGCTTGACCTTCACCTCATGTCGTCGATCGTCATGTCGCATCCTACACCTGCACATCACAAGCCAAGAGACACAACACACAAGATATATTTTACACAAACACCACAACACAACACATCCGGTTAGCCGTTAACATAATCGGGGATGGGCCCACATGTATTCAATAGTATTTAGTTGAATACCCATTATTTTTTAAAAAAAGTTCATACTAACAGTCAATCCAAACAAAAAAGCCCACCGAACACCCACTTGGTCTACTCTTCCCTCTCCCTGGCCCAATTTCTCACAAGCCTAACTGGCCCACTCGACCTTTCCCTCATTGGGTCACAGCCACGCACATGCCACATGAAGAGGAAATCCAACGGCCAGCGCTCGCTTGAACTACTCAACTGCTCGTTTATTTCCAGGCTTCCAGCGAAACCTAACCCAAGCAAAATGCCAGCGGTGGCGGCAGGGAGGTCGGAGCTCGGAGGCGTGCGAGTGCGGTTTGCCAGTGGATTGATCTTCCCCTAATCCCCATCTTCCTTCACCCAGCAAATCGATGACAACGACGAACGCCACTGAAAGCCACAGGCGGAGCCACGGAGGACGGCTGCAGCTTATTGCCTACAACAACCAGCATGGAGAGGGGGGCACAGATCCAATGCTCCATTCCTCTACAGCTCAATCTACAAATTGAGGTGAGCATTTCCAATTGTTTGTGAAATTGGGATAGCATAGTGTTGACGCCAGATTTTGACACGTGTAAAATCGGCGTTAGGAGGAGAAGAGATCGGGAGATGCGGCGAGATACAAGGCCGGTGATTGGAAATCGGCTGATTGGTGCTACAGTCAAGGATCGGTCAATAGATGCTACAGTCGAGGATCGGCCGATTGATCCTTGGAGTTCCGCCTCGCCCGACCCCTGAGGCTTGGGATCGGACGCACCCGACCCTCCAAGGGAGGATCTCCGCCTCGCCCGACCCCTAAGGCTTGGGGTCGGACGCGCCCGACCCTCCAAGGGAGGATCTCCACCTCGCCCGACCCCTGAGGCTTGGGGTCGGACGCGCCCGACCCTCCAAGGGAGGATCTCCGCCTCGCCCGACCCCTGAGGTTTGGGATTGGACGCGCCCGACCCCTACAAAGGAGGATCTCCGCCTCGTTCGACCTTAGTGCCCAGGGTCGGGATGAGTCTGAGCCCTTGACGTGTGGGTCCTGATCGGTTACCCCCTTGCTAAAGAGGTGATCGACCGATTAGGAGGTTGGAATGGTTGGGCCGATGTGGGCTCAAAAAGGATTATGAAGATGAAGAAGGGGTCAGCCCATGAAGCGCGTGAAGATAGTACGAATCGTACTTGTAAATATCCGTTTTCTGTTTAAATTTAGAGATAGAGTTCTAGTCGGATAAGAAGTCATTTGTACGGGGCTATAAATAGCCACCCTTATGGATCTGTAACAAGACAATCAACTCAATACAACAAACTACTTTTTCCTCGTACTTACTTTCAAGCAGGCGACTTCGCCAACACTTTTTCTCCTTTTTCACGAGTTCATACGGGTTGGCGGGGCTGCATCAACTTGACCTCCGGCTGATCTTGTAAGTTCCATTTATCGAGTAATTTCTAAGCTTTAACTTCGGGCACATCGCTGTCGTTTCGTTTAGATTTATTCACTAGTTATCGATATTCACTAGAATTTTAGGTTTTACCTGTTGTTCTAGTTTTATCACCAGTTATCCAGCTTGGAATTAGAACCTTCGGCTTTATTATATCTTGTTACTTAATTTACTGCTTTCTACATAGCCGATCGGATCTGTTCCTAGTGTTGCTACCTTAGCGTTGTTTAGATTGCTCTAGTAGTTTTCTCTACAAACATTACCTGGTAATCGGTTGCCTCATAGCCGATTTCCTTCATTACCGCAAATCGGCCGATTCACTGATAAGCTTTCCTGAGATCGGAACTTTAGCCGATCGCAACCCCTGGGAACTGACACGTTTATTTCCTTGCCAATCAACAGGTCATATTGGCTGGTACGCCGCGCGAACCGCACCAGGGCGATTACCCGAACAGGAGCTAAGCAGATTCTCCCGGGTCGTGTGTCCGACGCTGGGGATTCGATCAGTGATTTCTAGCGTCAACACACTTTTGGCACGCCCGGTGGGACGAATACAACCGCCACCATGTCGAAAGCTGCTGAAGTCTCCGAAGATAACGTCATCGAAGTGACAGAGGCAGATCTCCGGGACGACCAGAAGGAAGAACTAGAGAGGCAGACAGCATACTACCGGAAGGCATGCCTGCAGTCCTTCAGTCGCACTAGGAGCGGAGAGACTATCAAAAAGACTCCGTTTCCAACTCCCCGCCAGATCACAATCACTGAGGACTCGGACAAGATGTCCGAGATGGTTCAGCAGTCCGTTTATCAAGCCTTCATCGATCAATCCCCGGTGCTTGCGAACACGGTGTACAATGCCGTCATCAGCTTCTTGGCTAGCGGAGTATCTCAAGGGTACAAAGGACCGGCATATGCTCCGCCAATTTCACGAAACAAGAGTTATCCGAATTCGGCTTCTCAGCCGATCCAATTTCCAGTTGGGGGTTCAGGCGCTTCCTCATCATCGATCCCTATGGGGTTTACTGGCACGCAACACCCCCAGCCACATCCCGTTCAGTTGTCCTCTGCGCAGTTTCCTCCGGTTAATCCAACGCCTTGGGGGTCACCATCAGCGACGGCCGTTCAGGATCAATCGACCAATCAGGGAAGTCCCCAATTCCAGGTGTCTTTCCAGGCAGCCACTCGACCAACTATGCCGCCGTACCAGCCTGTCGCACCAGAGATGGGCAAAGCAGTAGAGCTCGTACTATATGATGAAACGAGTGGCTCATTCAAACAGCCGACCCTGAATACGCAGCTGGCTATAACACATCAAATGCCACATGCTTTCACTCAGCATCAAGTCATCCCGCCACCGATATACCAGCACGCACCAGTCCCTCAACCGACGGTTTACCAGCAACAGCCGGACTGGTCGGCACGTATAGCAGAGGTGATTCAGGAACAATTCGGCTTGAAGCCGAAGGCACGGACCTACACCTACAGGACGCCGTACCCGTCTACATACGACTTACTGCCGTTTCCCCATCGGTATAAAGTTCCTGACTTCACCAAGTTTTCGGGGATGGACGACACTTCAACCGTAGAACACGTGAACAGATTCATCATCCAATGCGGAGAGGCAGCGGCGCAAGATGCTCTACGGGTGCGGCTCTTCTTGTCATCCTTGTCTGGGTCGGCCTTCCAGTGGTTCACAACCTTACCGCCCAACTCGATCATTACATGGGCCGATCTGGAGAGGCAGTTTCATAAATACTTCTACGCTGGAGTACATGAGATGAAGCTGTCCGATTTGACCAGCCTCCGGCAGAGAAGCGACGAGCCGATATCCTCATATGTGCAGAGGTTTCGGTAAATCAGGAACAAATGCTATTCTCTAGCTCTAACTGATGCACAGCTGGCTGATATAGCCTTTCAAGGTCTCATGCCTCACATCAAAGAAAAGTACGCCTCACAGGAGTTTGAGAGCTTGAGCCAAATCGTCCACCGATTGTCTGGTCAAGAGGTACGTTCTTTCGATCCACGAAGGAATTTCCAGAAGAAGGTGGCATACTTGGAAGAGGTTGAAGCCGAAGAAGATGCAGAAGTCGGTCTTGCAGAATGGGTTAAAGGGAAGAAGCCGATATCATGTCCGTTCGGCAAAAAGGAGCCAGAAACGTTCGGCTTTGACACTTCAAAGGCCTATAAAATCTTCGACCTCCTCCTCCAGGAAGGACAGATCAAGCTCTCGCCATACCATACTATTCCATCTGCCGAACAGCTGAAGAAGATGAAATATTGCAAGTGGCACAACGCTACGTCCCATGACACTAATGAGTGCAAAATCTTCCGGCAGCAGATACAGACGGCCATTGAGCAGGGCAAACTTAAATTTGAGGTGCCAACAAAACCTGCCAAGCTGATGAAGATCGATCAGCACCCCTTCCCCACCAACATGGTTGACACGGGAAAGAACACGCTCCAAACCAAGGTGCTGACATCCGAATCGGCTAAAAAGAGTGGTGCCATAGACCCCAGAAATCAAGCGGTGCCTGAAGACGTCAAGGGGAAGCGGCGGATGGAGGACGATGACGGCGGATCAGGTGAACCACGCATTACTTCCCAATTCCTGCTCCACAAATATCAGCGGCAACATGAACGCTCAAGATCCCGGGAAGAAGCGATGCGGCGACATGAAGATCACTGGAGATGCCCGTTCTTCATCCACTGTTGGGAGAGCAACCTCAGGTTGCCTTCGGCCGATAATTGCCCGAAGTGCAACGGCCCGTATCGTAACAATTGGCCGTTCAACAGGTCTCGCTCCAGAGACGGGAGACCAGAGCCGATCAGCAGGAACTAGCGCGACCAAGACGACCGGCGCCCTCCAGTACGTGATCGGCTGGGGGGCAGAAGTGACCGATATGACCGGTCGGAAGGCAGGCGCCATGATGGGCCGGGGGGCAGATTTGATTGACATGACCGGCCAGAAAACAGGGCCAGCGTCCACAGTCGGCTTGAAGAGATGGCCGATGCTCGAGTGTTAGACGATAACCCTTTAGGACGCGAACCAGAATGGGAACGCGACAGGCCACGAACCAAACCAGTGAACCCCAGGTGGTGTCCCGATGGATTGACCAAGTCTCAAAAACGAAGAATCCAGCGTCTCCGCCAGTGGGAACAGCAGGAGGAAGAACAACAGTACACGACGGACAAGAGGGAAGGCAGGTCTCAGGTATGGCGCCCCAAAAGAAATGACAGAGGAGGCGACGAATCAGCGGGCAACGAATCGGCAGCCGACATCGGCATGGTTTTCATACTGCCGATGGAATTTATGACTCCTGCCGACCGACAGGACATATCGGTAATAGAAGAACAGATGGCGCAATTAGCTTTGGAGCCAATGACAGCCACATTCGAGAAGCCCGAAGACGACAAACGGCAACACCTTAAAGCGTTGTTTCTTAAAGGGCATGTCAACGGCCGACCCCTCACCAGATTACTGGTAGACGGAGGAGCTGCAGTCAACATCATGCCATACGCCATGCTCCTGATGCTTGGGAAGGGCGATGATGACCTGACCAAGACAGATATAATGCTCAAGGACTTCGAGGGCAACGTATCCCCCGCTCGCGGCGCCCTCTGCGTCGACCTCACCATCGGCAGTAAGACCCTTCCTACTACTTTCTTTATTATTAATGGCAAGGGGTCCTACAACATGCTACTCGGCCGAGACTGGATACATGCAAATTGCTGCATCCCATCGACAATGCATCAACGCCTCGTACAATGGGTCGGCGACAACATCGAAGTGGTCACCGCCGATCCCGCATACAGCATCGCAGCAGCCGACACGCAGCAGTGGAGCTGCGAAACCGTCAGGTGCATATCCGGAAGAGTATGGGATACTGACTTCTTGAAGGTGTCCGATTTTGACCTACAGCCGATCCGAGCAGTCGGCTCCGAAGACTCAGGTTAAATGGATCAGTTCGCCCGAGAAGATGGGAAGCTGGGACACGGGTTCACGTCGGCCGACTCATTAGAGATGATAGACTTAGGCGATGGCACCAAACCAAGGCCGACTTATATTAGTGCAAATTTAGATCCGGAATACAAATGTAAACTGACAAGTTTGTTAAGAGAATTTAAGGATTGTTTTGCTTGGGAGTATCATGAGATGCCTGGATTAGACCGATCTATTGTTGAACATCGGCTACCCATAAAACCAGGATATCGGCCGTATCAACAGCCTGCATGGCGGTGCAATCCTAAAATCCTACCAGACATAAAAGCCGAAATAACTCGGCTAATCGAAGCAAAATTTATTCGGCAATGCCATTATGCCGAGTGGATCTCCAACATTGTACCAGTATATAAGAAGAACGGAAAGCTACGCGTGTGCGTCGATTTCAGGAATCTTAATCAGGCCACACCAATGGACGGATACCCCATGCCGACGGCCGATGTGCTGATAGATGTCGCCGCGGGACACAAGGTTATTAGTTTCATGGATGGAAACGCTGGGTACAATCAGATACTTATGGCCGAAGAAGACATACCCAAAACGGCCTTCAGATGCCCAGGTCACCTTGGTTTATTCGAGTGGGTGGTAATGACTTTCGGCTTAAAAAATGCCGGCGCTACGTATCAGAGAGCCATGAACTACATATTTCACAAACTCATCAGCATACTGGTAGAAATCTACATCGACGACGTCGTAGTCAAGTCAAAAGGACACGAGGAGTATCTGGCCGATTTGCGAAAAGTGTTGGAATGCACTAAGAAACATGGGCTGAAGATGAACCCGAATAAGTGTGCTTTCGGCGTATCCGCCGGACAATTCTTAGGATTCATGGTACACGAGCGAGGAATAGAAATCAATCAGAAGACTATAGCGGCCATCAACAAAGTCATGGCCCCGCAGAATAATACTGAGTTGCAACCTCTAATCGGCAAGGTGAATCTCATCAGAAGATTCATATCTAATCTGTCTGGACGAATCCAAGCTTTCACACCACTATTAAAGTTGAAACCCGACCAGGAGTTCATATGGGGGGAAGAGCAACGCAAGGCACTGGATGATATCAAGCAGTACTTGGTCTCACCACCGGTATTGGTCCCTCCTCAAACTGGTAAGCCGTTTAAACTATATTTATCAGCCGATGAAAAAGCTATTGGGTCGGCTCTGGTCCAAGAGTTCGAGGGAAAGGAACGAGTAATTTATTATGTCAGTAGAAGACTTCTGGATGCCGAAACAAGGTATCCTCCAGTGGAGCGGTTGTGCCTATGCCTTTACTTCTCATGTACCAAACTCAGGCACTATTTGCTATGGCGGAATGTGTGGTCGTGTGCAAAGACGACGTGGTAAAATACATGCTGTCACTGCCGATTTTGAAAGGACGAATCGGCAAATGGATCTTAGCTTTGTCAAAGTTTGACCTTCGGTATGAATCGGCGAAAGCCGTCAAGGGTCAGGTCATGGCCGATTTCATCGCCCAACACTGCGGACCAGAGGCTACCTTCGTGGAACCAGTACCTTGGACTTTATACTTTGATGGATCGTCATGTGGGGTCGGATCAAGAATCAGCATCGTCCTCATATCGCCTCGGGGGGCAAGCTATGATTTTTCTCTGCCGATAGAAGCGACCGCCACCAACAATCAAGCAGAGTACCGAGCTGTACTGAAGGGATTACAATTGCTAAGAGAAGTCAAGGCCGATTCTGTCAAAATTTTTGGAGATTCCATGCTTATTGTGGATCAATTAACAGGGAAGTCCGAATGCAAGGACGATGTGTTGAGGATTTATTATGAAGATTGCCTGCAGCTCTTGAAAGAGTTCAAATCGGCAGTTATTGAACACATCCCAAGGAATCACAACGAGGATGCCAACAAGCTCGCCCAACACGCATCTGGGTATCGGCCGATTCAAGGCGCTATGGCTCTGGAGCTCGCGGCCGATGACTGGCGAAAAGAAATTGTCGATTACCTGAAAGATCCATCTAAGAAAGTGGATCGGCGGGTGCGTTTCCATGCTATCAAATACGTACTACTGGAAGATGACTTGTTCTACCGAACAATTGACGGCGTCCTACTCAAGTGTCTGGGAACAGAGGAGGCTAAGACTCTGATGGGAGAAATCCATGAAGGAGTGTGTGGAGCCCACCAGTCGGCTCATAAGATGAAATGGATGATCAGGAATAATGGGTATTACTGGCCGACGATCCTCGAAGATTGCTTCAAATATTATAAGGGATGCCAGGATTGTCAGAAATTTGGGAATGTCCAACGTGCGCCCGCGTCGGCCATGAATCCCATTATCAAACCATGACCGTTCAGAGGATGGGGAATAGACCTCATCGGCCAAATTTATCCTCCATCAAGCAAAGGGCACAAATTCATTCTGGTGGACACCGATTATTTCACCAAATGGGTGGAAGCAATTCCGTTAAGGGCCGTAACATCGGCTGCCATGGTCGACTTCGTAAGGGAACATATCGTCTACCGATTCGGCATTCCCCAAACTATCACAACCGATCAAGGGACAATGTTCACATCAGGAGAATTCGAGGAGTTCACGGCCGATATGGGAATCAAGTTGTTAAACTCCTCTCCATATTATGCCCAAGCTAACGGCCAGGCCGAATCCTCCAACAAAGGGATAATAAAGTTATACAAGAGGAAGATAGAGGAGCAGCCGAAAAAGTGGCATCTATGTCTGACTAAAGCCCTATGGGCATACAGGATGGCTTGCCATGGGTCCACCAAGTTGTCCCCTTATCAGTTGGTGTACGGTCACGATGCAGTACTACCATGGGAAGTGAGGGCGGGGTCGAGACGCACTTCGCTCCAGGACCAGTTGACGGCCGACGACTACTCCTCACTCATGAAAAGGGAGCTTGATGACTTGGCTGGCCAACGATTGAGAGCTTTCATAAGCATCGAGGAAAACAAGAAGAAAGTGGCCAGGTGGTATGATAAAAAGGTCAAAGTCAAACAATTCTCTCCAGGGGACCTGGTTTGGAAGTTAGTGTTGCCGATTGGGTCGAAAGATCCTAAATTCGGAAAGTGGTCCCCTACATGGGAAGGGCCGTATAAAATCGGCAGATATGCTCCAGGAAACGCTTATATTCTGGAAACAATCGAAGGAGAAGAGTTTACTAGGGCTCTGAATGGAAGATACTTGAAAAGGTACTACCCTAGTATATGTGTCGGAGCATAAAGGATCAACCACGATAAACAGCACACAGCCGATACAAAAGGATTCGTCTAGAGAAAACATGTAATCGTCCAAATCGGCCGATGTATTCATTCGGTACGGACGGTGGGTTACACGGCCGACAAGGTACAAGTCGCCCTTAGAACAAAAAATAATTAACCACGCTTTTTCTTACGCTCTCTCTCAGCCCGACCTAGTTCTATCAGAAGACGGATGTACTCTTCTTCTATCTCTTTCATCGCAGCCTCTGCTTTGACTTGACGGGGGAGAGGGTGGCTCCGGTCCATTGCCGGGCGTGATGTTCCTGCTGCTGCATCTTCAAGGGCGACTTGTTGAGGAGGCATGACTTCTGTCGGCTTGAGGTCGCCAGCGGGCGTTGCCGTCCAAAAAATCCCAGATCCGTCGGATGTCAGCAGGGACATGCTCTTGGAGTTCGTCATGATGAGCCCTGATTAAGTCCTTGTCCTCTTGCGACAACGGTTCATCGGAGTGCATGAGTTCGATGGCTCGTTCGAGTTCAGGGCTAAGGCGCCGTGGCTGTAGAAAGTGACGATCAAAAAGGTGATTCCCTTCAGAAGATCTAAACTGAGAAAAAGGATCAAGGCAAAACTTTCACCTGGTTAATAGAGGAAGAGGAAGAGGATGAAGAAGACATGACTGAAAGGCGCACCGACGAAAGCAGGTTGGCAAGATGAAGCCGAGCTAGACTGGTACTCTCGGAACGGGGGCCTAGGCCGGCATTTATAAGAAAGGGAGGCGTAGATGTTTGGTAAGATGCGTCCCATCGGAAGTGAAAAAGGTAATAAATAAAGGGTGCGCCGCAAAGGACGGTCAAAAGGGGCATTAAATGATTGTACAAGAGCTGTCAGTACTTTTACAGGTCACCCAGAAGGGCATCGATAGCTGCGACCGCTCGGCGCCGGATCTGATCGGCAGAGTCAAGGACCCGTTGGTCATCCTCTGCCGATCCGGGGACTTCTGACATGGTGCGGTGGAGCTTGAGGGCTTCGTGAGCCAGATGTTGCCTCTCCCGTTTCAGATCGGCGATGACGGAAGGGAGTTCGTGAAGCCTCTTCTCTTTGGCATCTATTGCTTTGGTAACCTGCTCCATCTCCTTGGCAAGCTCTGCCCTTTGGCGTTTAAGGCGATCTATCGTGCCGACGATCCCCGGGCGAGAGTCCTCCAGAAAGTGAATCCGTTGATGCACTTCTTGAGCTTGGCGCTTGCACGTGTCCTCTTCCCCACGGGTCTTGGTCAACTTGGTGCGGTCGGCCATACGGCGCAGGGCCCTAAAGACCGAAATCCTCATTGACTCGATATATGCGGCCGGCGCCAAGGCTTCTTCTGCTTCTTCTGGTACTCGCCCGCTGATGTCACCAAAAAGTTGCCGAATCGGCGAGGTGTCTTCTACCAATCGGCCGATGTCCTCTTGCAGAAGGGATCGGATGC
This sequence comes from Setaria italica, assembly GCF_000263155.2. NCBI lineage: Eukaryota > Viridiplantae > Streptophyta > Magnoliopsida > Poales > Poaceae > Setaria > Setaria italica. The sequence goes on along the minus strand of NC_028451.1, from coordinate 3,267,984 downwards.
TTGCAAGTTTGGCGCGGACGTCATCAGGGACAAAGCTCAAGGTGACCTGGCGAGAGGCGACTTCCTCGTCATCGGAGAGTGCGACCGCAAAGGAGAAAAGGCTGTTGTTGGGAGTGTCCTGTTCTTGGAAAAGTAAAAAGCCAAGAAGAAGGACAAGTCAGCCGATGATGGAAGAAAATCGGCCAAGTAAGGAGAAGAAGTCTCTTACCTCCTTAAAACGATTTTTTTCAAGTTGCGGTCGGGAGGCTGTTATCCTCGATTCAGGGGCTGGTTCCATTGATTCGTCATGAGTAGAAGACTCCACCGTGATTGGTGCTGTGCTCGGGCCGACTTCCTGAAAGATGACCGATTGGGTTGCTGCCGATTGTTGCAAGTCCACAGGAGGGATTTGTGCAGTCTAAAATAAGATGAGTCAGTATGAGGATGGCAATCGGCAGGATGAGACAACAAGTTTACCTGCATGGCTTCCACCAGTAACGATGCAGCGGCCGCTCCAGCTTGCGTGATGACTTGAGTTTCCACTTCTCCAGCAGCTGGAAGGGGCAATGCGGCCAAAGTTTCTGCCGATGTGATCATAGGAGGGTCGGCCGATTCTATACGAGTTCATACTTGGCGACTGGTCTTCTTGGTAACCTTCTTCCGCGCCTGCTTCGATCGGCCGGCGATCACATCCACGGAAGGGGCATCATAGCCGATAAGAGGGAAAATGGTGTAGGGGTGATGATCCTCTATCGGCCGACCACTCCGACTGTGTGTTGGGGGAACACGATTTTCAGACTGGGATAACAGCAAGATGTTAGTATACATATTTAAATGCATTAACAAGGGAATGAAGACCGGTTAGGGGAAAATACCTCGGCGTTCGGATCGATGTTGGCTGGATCCAAGAGGTTGCAGTACATTGATGCGGAGGCGCAGAACAGGTACTGTTTCCATTCGGCCCACCATAACTTGAATTGTTGGACAGCAAAGGGAGCTACTATCCAGTCATTTAGATCTATGGTGCTAGAGTCTGGTATCCGATCTCACAGCCGACTGTAGTCAAGGCCCTTGGTGAGCTCATCTCTGAACTTTTCTCGGCCAATGAAGTATGCCTGAATCGGCAGTTGACCCATGCCGAATTGCCGTGCTGCAACAGAAGGATTGTAGAATTCATACGTGGGGGCATCTTTTCCTGAGAAGAAGTTGGCCAGTAAGATCCCTGGTTTAATTAACTCATCTGTGAGATCTTCGTCGAATCGGCCGGTGGTTGAGTCGAAACAAGGAGGGAGTTCGAAGATTGAGTCATCTCTCCGATAAGGGAACCAGACGGTTACATCTTCATTGAAGCCGTTGTAGAAGCACCGGAAGTATTCGGCCACCTGGGTCGCAGAATACGAGCAACCAGAGAAGGCCGATGCCACTTCGCCAAAGGACATACACCGGCATCGGACAATAAGGTTCTCTTCCGATTCGACGCTGGGGAAAGTCATATTTTCCACTCGCTGCTGAGAAATCTCGCTCATATACAAGTTCAGCCACAAGTTAATGAACCACCAGGGCCCACCTGGGTTTCCAATCGGTTCCCCTTGGGATAGCTTGATACCAATTTGATGAAGCATGTGGTAGACTGCTCCTAGTAAGTGCTTTCCGAGAGGAACCGAAGTCCCTATTGATAGTGCTTCGGCCAGAGCTTGGGTATTGGTAGATGGACCAGGTGCTCTCCCACAGAAGAAGTGCTTCTCTAGCCACATCAACAGGAAGGCCATATACTCTCTGTTCTCGACAGATCCGACCCTTTTGTTGCATCTAATGAAGCCTTTCCACCCGCCGATTCCCCTTGTGTCCAGCCAATGTGATGTTGCGGCTATAAGGCGGAAAGGAGTGTCCGGGGAAGTGATGTCCAGGCCGGTCAGCAAGACTACATCGGCCAATGTGGGGGTCATGGGTCCGTGTCCAAACAAGAATGCGTTGAGAGCATCAGACCAAAAGTAAGAAGCTGCCATCACTAACGGCTCATTCCGTTCCATTTGGGACAAGGATAGGTCGATGCATTGGCCAATTTTGAGCTCGTCCCATTGGAGCTTCTTGGAGGCGGCTATCCACTGGTACCATTCCCTCCAACCAGGAGTTTCGTTCGGCCAAGACCTAAAGGTACCCGACCATTGATCTAGGTCCATGGTTGATTGTTTGAAGGGGATCCTATAGGTTTCCAAGTTGATCAGGTCGGTAGGATCTGGGTTCCCCATGGGCCCGAGGCAGATAAGGCCAAGGCTTTCTGTAAGGCGAATGGTGATGCGATGCCTAACTGCCTAAAAAGGAAAAGGGGGTGCGAAGGTAAGAAATAGATCTAAGGTAAATGCACTACTGATGAGGGAAGGTTTCAGTAATAACCTCCGGGATGAAGCTCCTCGTAATCGGCGGAGTCGCCGGTGCGGCTGCAGATGATGAAGCCGCCAATGGGATCTCGGATGAGGCTTCAGCTTTCGCCGATGGAGCTCCTTCTTCCGTCAATGGAGTCGCCGCTGTCGCTACTGGAATCTCCGCCGAAGGCACCATTTCTGGAGCTTCGCGCGTTTGCGAGGTGCCTGAAGATGCCGCCATTCGAAAAGTAGGAGAGAATGCGAAGGGAAGGAGGCGCTGGGGATTTGGAGGATTGAGGAAAGTGTTGGAGGAAGAAGAAAGCCTGTGCGCTGGAGAAGAAGGACGTGAGCTCGTAAGGAGTACGGGATGTGCTGATATTTAAAGAAGGTTTGAAAAGGGGTAAAAGTGGAATTTTTACCGCGCCGGCGTTTCGAGTTTTTCGGGAGTAGTGGTTGTCGTGGGCGCCCGTTTCGAAAAGATTGCAATCATCAGGTTGGAGACCGCGAAACGGAAGGATGTTTTCGTGGCGTCTGTTTCAGATGGGAAGTTGAAAAGAATTTCGAAGTAAAGACTGTGTTTTACTCCAAAACTAGGGGGCATGTGTTGACGCCAGATTTTGACACGTGTAAAATCGGCGTTAGGAGGAGAAGAGATTGGGAGATGCGGCGAGATACAAGGCCGGTGATTGGAAATCGGCTGATTGGTGCTACAGTCAAGGATCGGTCAATAGATGCTAAAGTCGAGGATCGGCCGATTGATCCTTGGAGTTCCGCCTCGCCCGACCCCTGAGGCTTGGGATCGGATGCACCCAACCCTCCAAGGGAGGATCTCCGCCTCGCCCGACCCCTGAGGCCAAGGGAGGATCTCCGCCTCGCCCGACCCCTGAGGCTTGGGGTCGGACGCGCCCGACCCTCCAAGGGAGGATCTCCGCCTCGCCCGACCTCTGAGGTTTGGGATCGGACGCGCCCGACCCCTACAAAGGAGGATCTCCGCCTCGTTCGACCTTAGTGCCCAGGGTCGGGATGAGTCTGAGCCCTTGACGTGTGGGTCCTGATCGGTTACCCCCTTGCTAAAGAGGTGATCGACCGATTAGGAGGTTGGAATGGTTGGGCCGATGTGGGCTTAAAAAGGATTATGAAGATGAAGAAGGGGTCAGCCCATGAAGCGCGTGAAGATAGTACGAATCGTACTTGTAAATATTCGTTTTCTGTTTAAATTTAGAGATAGAGTTCTAGTCGGATAAGAAGTCATTTGTACGGGGCTATAAATAGCCACCCTTATGGATCTGTAACAAGACAATCAACTCAATACAACAAACTACTTTTTCCTCGTACTTACTTTCAAGCAGGCGACTTCGCCAACACTTTTTCTCCTTTTTCACGAGTTCATACGGGTTGGCGGGGCTGCATCAACTTGACCTCCGGCTGATCTTGTAAGTTCCATTTATCGAGTAATTTCTAAGCTTTAACTTCGGGCGCATCGCTGTCGTTTCGTTTAGATTTATTCACTAGTTATCGATATTCACTAGAATTTTAGGTTTTACCTGTTGTTCTAGTTTTATCACCAGTTATCCAGCTTGGAATTAGAACCTTCGGCTTTATTATATCTTGTTACTTAATTTACTGCTTTCTACATAGCCGATCGGATCTGTTCCTAGTGTTGCTACCTTAGCGTTGTTTAGATTGCTCTAGTAGTTTTCTCTACAAACGTTACCTGGTAATCGGTTGCCTCATAGCCGATTTCCTTCATTACCGCAAATCGGCCGATTCACTGATAAGCTTTCCTGAGATTGGAACTTTAGCCGATCGCAACCCCTGGGAACTGACACGTTTATTTCCTTGCCAATCAACAGGTCAGATTGGCTGGCACGCCGCGCGAACCGCACCAGGGCGATCACCCGAACAGGAGCTAAGCAGATTCTCCCGGGTCGTGTGTCCGACGCTGGGGATTCGATCAGTGATTTCTAGCGTCAACACATAGCAACTTGCAAAATGCCAATGCTCATGAATCCATGCCCATGGAAGAAAATGATTCTATTGATGAAGACAAAGATGATTATGGCATTGAGCATGATCCTGGATTGAGGGGTCCGATCTCAAGCTATGCTGGCAATGACCAAGATTTAGTTAGAAGGGTGTACATTGCATTGGGGCCATGTCAACCAAAGATGAAGAGGGAGGCTTTTCCGCAACATGAAAGTGGAGGTATGCGCCGCTTCCAACATAATTGGTTTGCTGAATTAATTATCACCGGTTTCATGCAAAGATCAAAGTAGTTCTATAGAGGTGCCATTAATTATCACCGGTTTCATGCTGATATATTTTTGGGTGTCATCGATAGGCAAGTTTAAGAGCTTAATAATAGGTTTGATGAGGTAAATACAGAGCTACTTAGATGCATGCCATCATTCAGTCCAGCCAATTCCTTTTCTACTTTTAATGTTGAGAACTTGGTTAAGCTTGTTGGGTTCTATCCACATGACTTTGAATTTGAAGAAATGAACCAGCTTCATTTTCAGTTGCACCACTATATCAATGATGTCAAAAATGATGAAAACTTCAAAAATTTAAGATGTCTAGCAGAGTTGTCTATGATGCTAGTTAAACAGGGAAAGATTCCTCGGTATGAAATTGTTTATAAACTTCTCAAACTGATGTTGATTCTCCCTATTGCAACTGCTGATCTTGGAACCCCCACCCGGTACTAGAGGGACTCTGGGGGATTCCAAACTTAGATCCGGTACTAATGTTAGCATTAGTACCGGGTCCAAAAGTGACCGGTACTAAGTCTCGGGATGAGCGATCATTTTTCTAGTAGTGCCATACCGAGATGATTCGCCTAATCTCATTGGGACCAAGGGTTCCCTTCTTATAGTACAAGCCATCCTAGGGACCAGACCATTAGTTGGGTTTGTTGCCCCTTAGTTGGGTTTGTTTCCCCTTGACCAGGGCAACGTGGGTGGCTGTTAACCCCTTAGGACTCGGTCCTCTTTGACTAAGCCAAGATCAATTCCAACATTCTCCCCTTAATCGTAAGGCTTATTGTCATCAGTTCCACTCATAGTGGAAAAACATACGAGGAAACACGTCACAACAATTAATAAAAATATCATTGCAACTTCATTGCCTACAATATGTCAATCTACCTCTATTAGATAGTTACTTACTCATAATGGGAGATGACCTTGTTACTTATGGTCCTTATGTGCAAATTGTTTTCAATTTCATCATGTGCACTTAATAATAAGAAAACAAACATATGTCCAAAATCAAGGATTTGAGATCTCAATTATCCTAAAATTACAAGTAGTCACAATTCATAAAGGCGGCATAAATTGAGACAAGCCTTTAATTAGGAAAACATAGCCTGAGTGATGTTCAACCCTTAACACTTGTATGTTGAGCATCGACTTATATCATTAGAGTGTGAGCTTAATCATTATACTATGTTTAATATATGATTCTGGATCTTTCTTTCACAATGTCATGCGTTTGGCAATACCACCAGACATGTTACTCAAAACTAAATTGCACTTCTTATAGAAAAGTTAAATTGCACTTCATATAGAAAAGTTAAATTGCACTTCTTACGGTGATTCTAGGATCAATTTCTTAAGGTAAAGAAATTGTCTAGTAACTCAAATTAGTCTCATGCTGAAAACTTAATTTCTAATTTGGATTAAAGCATGTCGCAACTGAGAATGGATTTCAATTATTTCTTAGTGAGCTTGGTTGGACCCTTCCACAATATGGCTTCCCTGTCGGTGTTTTATACCTGGCAACCTACCAAAGGGAGTACCCAAGATAGTGGATTGGTTGGTGGGGGATCGCCAGACCTGAAACTTGAAGGTAAAAGCGAGGACACAAGACACGGATTTATACAGGTTCGGGCCGCCAAAGTAGTGTAATACCCTACGTCCTGTTTGGGGTATTGTATATTACGCCCTGCGCTCGGGTGTTGAGGTATGAGGATTTTCCCTTATGTTGTGCCCCTGCTCATCTAGGTACCCCTACCCTCCTTTATATACTCCAGGGGGCGGGATAACTAGTCGGTTACAAGGAGGAGTCCTAGTAGGATGATATGGTATGAGCCCTAGTAGGATTATAGAGGAATCCTAGTATGAGTCCATCTTCTTCCTTCCTTGCAGCTACTGGGGATCTACCCCGACACCCCCAGACTCGAGCAAGAGTGAAGACTCATGTGGAATTTCTAATATCAACACTCCTTGCAAATTAGCACCTGAATAACCAACAACCTTATAGCTATCAGATTCTTAATTCATGAGCATGCAATCCCTTAGCATTTTGTGCATAATGCACAGCTTTCTTACAAAGCCTTCTTAGAAGTTTTCTAGGGGTCCAATCCTAGATTAATTTCTGCCAAAATCCTGGTTATAAATATTAAGGGCATTCAATAAATTTAGGTGAACTTATCGCCCTTGACCTAAAATAAGCATGATAGAGTAATCATATTTATTAAATCTCTGTCAGTGCATGCCTCTGTCAGCACATGCCTTTTGAGTCAGACTTAATTCTTCTTTGAGTCAGACTTAATACTTCTTTGGACCTATATTGATGAAATTTATTATTCAAAGACATAACGAATATTATCAAGACAAATTGAATACCTGAAGGAAATATAAGCTTCAGGTTTTATACAATATCTCTCTTAAATTTTACATACCATAACATAGGTACTCATGGCTCTTTAAAATAAGGAGCAACAAGTGTCAAGCTTTAGGCAAAGTTATTGTTTTACTTTAGTCGTCACTTTCAGTTCCTTGATTAAGTCTCTAACTAAAATGGGACCAATGAGAAATTTTGGTTAGAGAAATTTTGGTTAGAAATATAATAATGTCATTCTTGGGATTTCTTAGTAGCACCTTTATTATCCATTATAAGTAATGGTAAGGTGTGTTTTAAATGTCTCTAATTGGGATGGAATCAACGAGAAGTTCTAATTAGAGATCCAATGTCATTCCCAAGAAATTATGATGGCTCATGATTACATACTGACCAAAGTTGTTTGTAATTATTTGTCATCTCTATTCGTGAACTAGTCCTTTTCATAGGTAGTTCATGAGTCAGACAATTATTTATTATTATTATTATTTATTTCTTCTTCATTTTCTACCCAACGGTGATGCAAAGTAAAATTATTAAGTTTTAGCATCAACATGATGTAAATCTAACTAAAGTGGTTTTCTATCATGGTAGATTGTTATTCGCATAAGTTTTCTATCATGATGTAATATCCCTATTCAGCCATAAGTTTTCGGCAATTTTCTATACCCTATAAGCAATAAGAATGAGATTATTATCCATACACACAAAATTTGACTCTCATTAGAAAATTCTTCACAAATTTGTAACGATGAAGAGAATCCAATGATTTTCTCATCGGTTGAATGACCAATGGGAGCAATCTAATTAAAGAAGTATAGCTTATGTGATCATGCTAATAAGGATGTGGGGGAGCAATCCCTAGGACAAATTGTTTAAGCACATCTAGCATTGATTAGGACTTTTGAGTTCACTCCGGTAAGTTGTTACTCCTAGAGCAAAAGTGGACAATGATCTAGTTCAGAGAAAAGAAATGTGTGTTCAAATAAAAAGAGTTGGCTAAGTCTAAAATAAATTAATATTGCCAACATGATTATAAGATAAAGTGGAATATAAGCATCATGAGAAATCATTGAATTGAGACATACCACATTTTCGAAAGGGAAAGTGAAACGTCTCTTTCCACAAAATGACAAGATTTTATTCCACTTGTAGCTAAAGGGTATTGTTTAAGGAGTACCGCTGAGGAAAGTAGAAACTTTAGAAGTAATATTCATCCTACATAATACCGTAAGATTAAGATTATTAGTTTTAATGTTGTTGCTTCCTCACCTATTAGCTATTTCTGATAGAGTCAAAACAGTGAACTATCGTGTGTTCACATTCAAAACAGGGCTCTAAAAGGAAATTGACAAAGGGCCTGAGCCTATGCTCATTGGAAATAAGGAAAATAAATATTCATAAGATTAAGGGATTGGATAAGAGAAAAGTTGATAACACTAAGGCAGTGGTACATAAGCACTGTGAGAAAGTATTGAGTAATAGTACCTAAATTTTAGTACATCATTTCTTAAGGATATAATTAATTATACACATGAGTATGAGCTCTCATTAGAAAAGTTTTGGTAATTAGTATACTGATATGAATCCAATGAATTATTTACCATATGCTTAGCAGGAGCAGCCTAAATGTATGTCCCTCAAGGATGTGTCAGGATCTGGGGGAGCAATTCCCATGTTGGATAAAGTTCTTTGACAATAATTAGTTGGGACATAGGAAATCTATAAAATTTTTGAGTTCATTTCAATCATAAAGCACAGATCGAGAAAATGAACCCTAGCTGATTATATTGGATGTGTGTTTTGAGTAAAGTTGGCAACCTTATGAACATGTTGTCAAAATTTCCTTAGGAATAATGAAAACGGCATGAGATAAGTCTTGAAATTACATACGGCCAAGAGGATAATATTGAAGCTGTGACAAGATTTCCATCAGCATTAAGTTATACCTTCATCCTCAATTCCGCTAATAAAACATGATCCTTGCATATGGAGAAACATTCTTTCCTTCTCTCTATATTGCATTATTGGGAACACTAAACATGATAACTCTTAGATTTACCTGTAGAAGTGGATTAATGAGAGTTCATCAAAATGCGGCTTACTTTGCTAATGAATCACATTTTGAGGAGGAGATTAGAACGTCTCATTAAGATAGTGATACCTGCCCCATTAAGTGAAAACATTACAATAATCGCTTTGAAAGATAAGAATTATGGTTGGAAATTTAAAGCATGGCCACATGTGCTTTAGTTGGTACCACAGAAAATAAGTGTGTTCCATAAAGATACCAAAGTAGACTTGTGCATGTGTTTCATTAAACCTTATTAGCTTCCAACTTGAGAGGGTACCATTATATTTATTACGTACATACCAGATAAGCATTACTTTGTTAAGCAAGAAGGACTAAGAAGATTGGTGGGATCATAAGGGATTATGAGACAAGTGATTTGTCTCTAGAAATAATAACCCCACATGAGGCAATTAAAAGGTCTCATTTTCAATCTCCCATTACTCGTGTTAGTCAATATTATGCTTTTTAAGAAGGATTTCCTAACGAATTCAAAACAATGGATCATAATGGTTCACATAAGCAATAGTGACTTCAAGAAGGAAAGTATTGCTACTCATGGCAAACGACTCTCATGAATCAAGGAACTGAAAGTGATGACTAAAGTAAAATAATAACTTTGCCTAAAGCTTGACAATTGTTGCTCCTTATTTTAAAGAGCCATGAGTACCTATGTTATGGTATGTAAAATTTAAGAGGGATATTGTATAAAACCTGAAGCTTATATTTCCTTCAGGTACTCAATTTATCTTGATAATATTCATTGTCTTTGAATAATAAGTTTTATCAATATAGGTCCAAAGAAGTATTAAGCCTGACTTAAAAGGCATGTGCTAACAGAGGCATGCACTAACAGAGGTTTAATAAATATGATTATTCATGCTTATTTTGGGTCAAGGGCGATAAGTTCACCCAAGTTTATTGAACTCCCTTAATATTTATAACTGGGATTTTGGCAGAAATTAATCTAGGATTGGACCCCTAGAGAACTTCTAAGAAGGCTTTGTAAGAAAGCTATGCATTATGCACAAAACACTAAGGGATTGCATGCTCACAAATTAAGAATCTGATAGCTATAAGGTTGTTGGTTATTCAGGTGCTAATTTGCAAGGAGTGTTGATATTAGAAATTCCACATGAGTCTTCACTCTTGCTCGAGTCTAGGGGAGCCATATTGTGGAAGGTTCCAACCAAGCTCACTAAGAAATAATTGAAATCCATTTCCAGCCATGACATGTTTTAATCCAAATCAGAAATTAAGTTTTCAGCATGAGACTAATTTGAGTTACTAGACAATTTCTTTAGCTTAAGAAATTGATCCCAGAATCACCATAAGAAGTGCAATTTAACTTTGCCATAAGAAGTGCAATTTAGTTTTGAGTAACATGTCTGGTGGTATTGTCAAATGCATGACATTGTGAAAGAAAGATCCAGAATCATATATTAAACATAGTATAATGATTAAGCTCATGCTCTAATGATATAAGTCGATGCTCAACATACAAGTGTTAAGGGTTGAACATCACTCAGGCTATGTTTTCCTAATTAAAGGCTTGTCTCAATTTATGCGGCTTTATGAATTGTGACAACATGTAATTTTAGGATAATTGAGATCTCAAATCATTGATTCTGGACATATGTTTTTTTTCTTATTATTAAGTGCAATGATGAAATTGAAAACAATTTGCACATAAGGACCATAAATAAGAAGGTCATCTTCCATTATGAATAAGTAACTATCCAATAGAGGTAGATTGACATATTGTAGGCAATGAAGTTGCAATGGTGTTTTATTAACTGTTGTGACGCATTACCTCGTATGTTTTTCCACTATGAGTGGAACTGATGACGATAAGCCTCATGATCAACGGGGAGAATGTTGGAATTGATCTTGGCTTTGTCAAAGAGGACCGAGTCCTAAGGGGTTAACAGCCACCCACGTTGCCCTGGTCGAGGGGCAACAAACTCAACTAATGGCCTGGTCCCTAGGACAGCCCGTACTATAAGAAGGGAACTCTTGGTCCCAACGATATTAGGCTAATCATCTCGGTATGGGTACGGACTAGTTGATATGCGTCAACCACTATCCTCCTGTGATGGTGTTCTCCACCCGGAGTTCTTCAGCACCACGCCTACTTCCTCAAGCAGACACGGGGACGTCAGCAGCCCTAGGGGCATCTACTGATGTCCAAGTAAGTGCCATTAAGTCCTTAATTAATTAAATTCTTAGGTGTTCATGTCATTAGGCTATTAGGATCCTAGATCCTAAGAATCAGTCATACTATTTTCCTACATTCTGGTCCTAATAATAAGATGGCATAGCTTCGGAAAGTATCAAGTCCCTATAAGATTAAAATTGTTATCTTGTAGCACAACTTCCTTTTTTTTCTTTAGGAAAATACAAAACACTTACGTATAATTTCAAGAAGTGAAGTTTACTTGGCCCTTGTTCACTTTACCCCCAACTCCCAACTTTAACACTATGCAAAAAGAAGATTCCCCATCACATCAAACTTGCGGTACATGTATGGAGTACTAAATGTAGATGAAATTAAAAACTAATTGCACAGTTTTGTTGTACTTTGCGAGATGAATCTTTTGAGCCTAATTAGTCAATGTTTGCACAATAATTCACAAATACAAACGAAACGCTACAGTGTTGCTACAGTAATTTGGCACCTCCCAATTTGGCAAGTGAACAAGGGCTTGATCCCATGATGGGTGCGCTGAACAGAACTCCATGACGATCATACTGTAGCTGGTCCGACAAAATCCAGAAGCACAGATTGCAACCCAGCAGCAACCTCAACAGCAATAGACAAGCCAACATCGATAGAGAATAACTACTCCCGGGAAGCTATTTTAATTTGGGGAAAATAATGTACTACTCTATCCAAAAAGAATACATCTGATTTGGTTTTCTAAAAGAACTCAAAATTCACGCTCTCTAGGCATGCATGCATACGGGACAAAACATTGTGAATTGATTATCATAGTGATTCATTGATGATTGATCAAAGCATCAACACATATAGGTTGTTTTGTTTGGGAGAGAAAATGAGCCATGTCTCTGACAATTCAAAACCATTGGGAACTTGGGATGATGATTCAAGTCCCTGCAAAATGGAAATTTGAAGTATTCGACATCCAATGGCTAATTATAGCGAAAATGTGCTCGCATATTCCTGGCAAAGTTGCAGTTTGACGAAACATGTTTTATTGGGCTAATGACATGTGGGTCCAGTCTGACCGGTCATTTTAGCTCATAGCAAGACTAGCATTACGTTGTCACTGCTACAGTGCCACTTATTAATTCGACACCCCCTGCACTGCAGCGTGGCCAGCCCAAGCACAGATCATCATATCCCCAGCTACCACCATACTATAGCTGTAGCACATTGCCAACAACATTTGTCCCGTGTCGGTATACCACCATGCCACCCACCACCTCGCCGGCGTCCGGTGTCTCCGGCGAAATGCCGCCGCCGAACGTCGTGGAGAACTGCCTTGGCCACGTCCAGCTCCTCAGCGACGGCACCGTCAAGCGCGCCCAGGCGCCTCTCGTCCTCCCCGACGACACGCCGCCCGTGCCCTGCGCCGACGCCCCAGCCGCAGTCCGATGGAAGGACGTCGTCTATGACGAGACCTACGACGTCCTCAGCCTCCGCGTGTACGTGCCGTCCGCCGCCGGCGCCAAGAAGCTCCCCGTGCTCGTCTACTTCCACGGCGGCGGCTTCTGCATCGGCAGCTTCGCCATGCTGGACTTCCACGCCGCCTGCCTCCGCCTCGCCGCCGAGCTGCCCGCCGTCGTGCTCTCCGCCGACTACCGCCTCGCCCCCGAGCACCGCCTCCCCGCGGCGCTCGACGAAGCCGAGAGCCTCTTCTCCTGGCTACGCGCCCAGGCCGCCGCGTCCTCCGCCGGCGCCGGCGCCGATCCGTGGCTCGCCGACTCGGCGGACTTCGGCCGCGTGTTCGTGTCCGGCGACTCGGCCGGCGCCAACATCGCGCACCACGTGGCCGTGCGCGTCGGGTTGGGGAGCCTCGCCGCCGACCCCGCCATCATCGCCGGGTGCATCCTGCTGTGGCCGTACTTCGGCGGCGAGCGGCGAACGGCGTCGGAGGCGTCGTGCCCAGCCGACGTGTTCCTGGCGCTCCCGCTGTAAGACCAGATGTGGCGGCTGGCGCTGCCGGCCGGGGCGACCAGGGACCACCCGCTGGCGAACCCGTTCGGGCCGGGCAGCCCCGCGCTGGACTCCGTCGCCCTCCCTCCCGTGCTCGTCGCCGCCGGTGACAGCGACATGCTGGTCGACCGGATCGGGGAGCAGGCGCGCCGAGCTCGCCGTGTTCGCGGGGCAGGGCCACGGGTTCTCCCTCTTCGAGGCCGCCGGCGAGCTGCTCCGCGTCGTGCTGCGGCGGTTCGTGCACGGCGGCGCGGCGGCGCCCGCCAGCTGATCGAGCTCGCGGCCGCCGTCGGGGTCCAGGCTGTGCGCTTGTCTGGACGCGTCCCGTGACGCTGGCACCCTGGCCTTCAGTTCGCGTAAGGCTCTTTGTCGCTTTCACTCATGCGTTGCATGATCGTATTGTTGTGGCACCGAACTGGAAATAAAACCCAGCAGGCTCACACACATTATTCTATCCAAATCAATACACCCAAATCACCCTCACCAGGTGGTCAATCTCTTCACCGCGAATCACATACAGAGTACGCAGTCTCCCTCTCTCTCGCTACTACCAGACATACGGCACAAGAGCTCTGACCCTCGCCGGGAACTCCTCGAACTTGGCCGCGTACCACTTCCTGGTGGTGTAGCTCCGGCCGGCGAGGTACGCCGCGGTGCCGACGGCCACGACGAGCGCGTACGCCGTCTGCGAGATCATGGCGAACCCGAAGAACCCGATGATCTCGAAGAGGTAGTGCGGGCAGGTGACGAGCTCGAACAGGCCGCCCCGGGGGATCTTGTAGTGCCCCTTGTCGCCGCCGTCGGCTCGGAGCCTCGAGAGGAGGTGGTGGTGGTAGAAGTTGCCGGCGATGCCGACGGCGAAGGCGAGCACGCCGGGGTACAGCAGGTCGACGGCGGGCTCCGGCAGGCCGTGGCTGAGGTGCTGCACGTAGATCATGGCCATGCCGTTGAACAGGTAGCAGGAGGAGATCAGCAGGGCCGTGCCCAGCGGCATGCTCCCGCTGTACCGGTGCACGAACAGCACCTGAGCGGAGAGAGGACAAACAGTATTTGTTAAGCAAATACAAGATGCTTATTCGTGTGAATATCATTCGATTCCTGCGAAAAATATTGCGTTTTGTATGAAATCCATATCCTAACAGCCCAGCGTTTAGCGTAGTTTTGTGTTCTAATTCTAAGAGTAGGAGAGTGGATTTGAATTTGATCATTACCTCGAGCACCCGTTTGAGGAAGTGCACGGCGACGGCGGCGGCGAGGATCCGCGCGCGGGCGCCTTCGACGGCGCCCGGCACGAAGAAGGACGCGAGCGCGGCGGCGAGCGCCGGGGCGTAGATGACGAGCATCCCGACGCGGCTCGGCAGGAGGAGCGCGCCGCCGCCGCCGCCGCCGCCGCCGGCGCCCTTCTTGGCGCGGCCGCCGAACTTGGAGTAGCGCAGGTTCGCGCCGCGGAACTCGGAGATCGCCAGGAAGGCCAGCGTGGCGGCGCACGCCGCCGTCAGCGACGCCACGACCGGTGACGGCGCGTACAGGAACGGCGGCGACGGCCACAACATCGCCATGACTGAGGGGATCGGCGAGGCACTCGACGGACGGAGGAGAAGCTGAGGAGAGAAGCAGACGGCGATTGGGATGAGGTGGTGGTGGGGATCAGAGGGGCGAAGCACGAGGCGGGTATTATATAGTTTTCCGATAGCGACGCGGCGTAAGCTGGCCGAGCCACGAACGCGGGATGGAGTGAACGCGATAAAAAAAAAAGAATAAAAAAAATGCAGCGGCCGCGGCATGGCCGCAAGGTCAGCGAAGAACAGTAGCGCGCGCGTGTGAACGCGAGCTTGCTGCCATAGCAAATCGTACTTTGCTGATCCGCTGAACCACGCGCGGGCACAGTTTATTCCGTACAATATTTTCTCGCAACTCCGCCTATTCCAGACGTCCTGCCTGACGTCTGCCGTGTCGGCGTTCTTATCGCCCGTGCAAACGGCCGGTGCGAACGCGCGGTGCTGGACGAGGATCTTGTACTCGCCGGCCGGCGAGCTAACCGTCGTCATCGCCGGCGAATCCGAGGGCGCGGGGTCTCTTTATTGATGCGGCTTCGGAGGAGGACGTCGCCGGGCTGACGGGCACACGGAGGTGGAGCGTTGAGCCGGCCGGCGGCGGTGCCGTGCCTTTGGGCCGCCTCGTGCAAAAAGGCTGTAGTCCTCCGGCCGGTTGTCTTCGATGCTTGCAACGCACGAGGTGGACAGCACGTATTGTATTTGTTTTTTTTTTCTGCGCCGAGAATCCTGAAGACAACGCCTCAACGGCAATCTGGTTCTCACGACGCGTTTCTCCTTCGATCGCTGTCACACCATCATTTTTATAGGCCAGCCGTACAGCGAGTCAGAGATAGTTGCTAGGTTTGGCTGCTCGCTTCGGCGAAGTTACGTGCACAGGTCATTTGGCTCCGATTGGTTCCGCTGACTTATTTTTAGCACCCGTCATATCGAATATTTAGATACTAATTAGGAGTATTAAACGTAGAATATTTACAAAACCCATTATATAAGTGGAGGCTAAACGGTGAGACGAATCTATTAAGCCTAATTAGTTCATAATTTGATAATGTGTTGCTACAGTAAACATTTGCTAATGATGGATTAATTAGGTTTAATAGAGTCGTCTCGCCATTTAGCCTCCACTTATGTAATGGATTTTGTAAATAATCTACGTTTAATACTTCTAATTAGTATCTAAACATTTGATGTGACACGTGATAAAAATAAGCAAAGGGAACCAAACGCCCCAGAAAAGTTTCCAAAAATAAGTTTCCTCTTAAAAAGTTTCATGACAACATTCCCCTGGGAGTTATGTTGAATGTTATTCAGAAAAGCTATTCCAGTTTCAATAATCCGGAGAAGTTATAAGTAGAACTGTAGAAGTTGTGTGCATAAGACCCAGGAGGAGCGTACTAGCAAGGCCCATCCTATTGCACAACAACAAATGGACACCATTTCGCCGACTCCAAGCATAAAGATTGAAGACTAGCGCGCAACCACTCCTATCTCGCTACAGGACATATGGCACAAGAGCTCTGATCCCCGCCGGGAACTCCTCGAACTTGGCCGCGTACCACCTCCTGGTGGCGCAGCTCCGGCAGGCGAGGAAGGCCGCCGTGCCGACGGCCAGAGCGAGCGCGAACGCCGTCTGCGCGATCATGGCGAGCCCGGCGAACACGACGATCTCGAAGAGGTAGTGCGGGCAGGCGACGAGCTCGAACAGGCCGCCCCGGGGGATCTTGTACCCCCTGTCGCCGCCGGCGGCGCCGCCACCGCCGTCGGTTCGAAGCCTCGAGAGGAGGTGGTGGTGGTAGAAGTTGCCGGCGACGCCGACGGCGAAGACGAGCGCGCCGGGGTGGAGCGTGTCGACGGCGGGCTCCGGGAGGCCGCGGCTGAGGTGCTGCGCGTAGATGAACATGATGACGTAGAGCAGGTAGCAGGAGGAGATTTGCAGGACCGTGGGCAGCGGCATGCTTCCACTGTACCGGTGGACGAAGAGAACCTGAGAAAGAACAAGACACTAGTAAATCGTATGATTTATACAAGAATTATACCGCACTATTTGAAATTTAATTTATATTATTCAAACAAGCAGATTTCCTAGTGTATGAAATCACACAGCCTACTTGAGATCATACTGCCATTTTTCGAGTGGACAGCGAGACGCAGCTCACGGGCATGTTAGCATGTTGGTTTGAGTAGGTCAGACCCAGTTTTGAAGATATTTGTTTTGTTTTGAAGATATTTGTTTCAAAGATTAGAGGGTGGCGTTCATCCCAATATAGAAATATTCCCTCAATATTTGGATTCCACTTTTGAACGGGCATCTCATTCCGTCGCGTGCGAAGCAGCTAGAGGAGCAACGGCGACAGGACCACACGAGCGAGGAGGCACGAGTGGGGCCGCGCAAGCAAGTTGGGGCTGCGCAGTGATGTGGTGGGCTAGCACGGGCGGTGAGTGGAATATGGAGCAACGCGGCGAGGCTACATGGGCGGCGAGTGGCAGCTGTGGCGCGGCTGAGCGGCACAAAAGAGGCCAGGCAGTGACGATGGCAAAGAGGACTGAGCGAATCAACAACTAGTGGTTGCGTGGAGGAGCAGGGTTCCTAATTTTCGACGAAATTTCACGATTTTCGGTAATTTCGGTGGTGACCGAAAGAAAATTCCAAAACTCAATATTACACTTATGCATATATTTTATTGTAAACATGGTATTTTAGACTCATATTTTCTATTGTCTATGTTACTTATTCTTCAACTCAATAGTTGTACAGCCATAAATCATACTAAATCATTTGTTTAGATCCAAAAAAAATAAAAAAACTCATAATTTGGTGAATACTCTAAAAATAACTCGGCAAAAATTTAACGAAATTTTGCGAATTTTGATAATTTCGGCGGTCATGGAAAAAATCTGAAAACGAAATTGTAATGGGTGTGTCTGCGCGCGCGTGCGGTGAGTGGCAGTGCCGGTGCTGTGGGCTACACTGCTACAGCCCGGCTAACGGGTGGGTTGGCGTTTCCGGCCTTCCGGGGACACTACGGAAAATGATCGGTCGATCATATGGATGGTGCAACTACAAGGACGAGTTTTGATGTGAGGCATGCAGAAGAAAAAAGGAACAGAGGTACAACGTACAAGGTGAATAATCTTGGGTGGTTGGGTTCGTCGAAAAAAAATCTTGGGTGGTTGGATTGTGATCTAAGCAGCTGATAAGTATCAGATGAAGAAAACAGAATTTTCAGCCATTTTAAACGTAAATATTTAAATATGGTATTTGGATGCCTAAAATAATAATTTTAAAAAAGACCTCTTTCATAATTCATTGGCCTCATTATGCTTGATAAACCACATGCAATGTATGTATATAGAATTTCTGGCATACAAATTAAAGACAAATTTAAATATGACCTCTTCATCATTCATTAGTTACTAGTTGTCGTCTTCAAAAATGTTATTAACTTGGCTTTGCTCCTGAATTTTATGATAAACCAGGTTGTGCCAAGCGTTAGAAATTTGGTTGGCATGCAAAATATTATGAAGAGTATTATTGTGATTTACGTGAAATCCGAAAAAAAAAACTGGTGTCTAGAATGGAGCATATACTCTGAAGTAGTATTATGGCATGCAGAAGTAGTATTATGCTGGGAGAGTTCGTTGCTCTCTGAAGTCTGAACTGTGTTCTACTTCTGCATGGCTTATTAGAGCAGAAAACAGTCGTTAAAGCCGCGGGTTTCATTTCATCGTTACCTCGAGCACCCGTTTGAGGAAGTGCACGGCGAGCGCGGCGCGGAGGAGCTGCGCGCGCGCGCCGTCGTTCGCCGCTCCGGGCACGGCGAAGGAGGCAAGCGCGGCGACGAGCGCCGGGACGTAGCCGACCAGCATCCCGGCGCGGCTCGGCAGGAGCGCGCCGCCGCCGCCGCCCGGCCTCTGCGGCCCCCAGAACTTGGAGTACGCCACGTGCTCGCCGCGGAGCTCGGCGAGTCCCAGGCTCGCCAGCGACACGACGGTCACCAATGACGCCGCCGCCACGAACGCCGACGGCGGGTACAGGAACGGCGGCGGCAGCGATGGCCACATCATCTCTCCCGCCTCCGTCTAGCTCGCTCTCGGCCACGGTATGGTTACGGCGAGAAATCAATCCCTCTTCCGTATGCGCGCTTACCTTATGCAGCAGCAGCGCCGACCTGTCGCTCGCCGTGATCCGTGCTGGGCCCACCTGCGAAAGTTGAGCCGCTATCTTGCGACGGGCTTCACCAATTTCTTCGTCGTCGCGATGGTCATCAGCCAGCCCACGTGGTCTGAAACAGGCCCATTCGCAAGAGCCTCTTGCACTGAGGTATTTTCTTGTTTCTGATGTGTGATGTGTCCTCGTCTGTCTTTCTCGCTGGAGCTTCTTTGGTTTTTTAGGTGAAACCATCCATTTCAATTTCCGACCTTTTACTAAGTTATACGTTGGGTTCTCTGCTACATTAATTATTATTGTTATAGGTCTGCAGGTAGTTAGCTGCCGGTCTCAGTGGAGATTTTATAAAAAATTTCATGATCATTAAATAACATATCACATCAGCAATTTTGCTGACGTGTTAATGTCATTATGAGGACAGATGATTCAGAGTTTCATCATATGTGAGGAAAGTTTTATTATCATGAAATCTAATAGGCATAGTTACCAAGTTCTCGGCCTTGGTAATTGTACCATAAAACTGGGCACCGAGACTCGCCTAACCCAATTATTTTACATTTATTTGGTTTTGTTACTGCCAACTTATTTGATCTTACCTTTCTACCAGACTATTAATCATATCATCAGTAGTTAACTAACCTGATATCAATTGTCGGATGCAACGATTTGTATTAAATTATGAGCTTGCAGAAACTCCACATGACGAATGACAAGGTAGGCTCCTCCCTTTTTTAAGCTGTTTTTCCCCTTACTACTTGCTAGTGGACTAGCAAGTAATGCTAGTAAGGGAATAAAATAGCTAAAATATTAGAGCAACTCCAGCAATCCTCTAAACAACCCCCTACTCTAAGTTTAGAGGACCAAGTAAAAAAAACGCACTCCGGCATACCCTCTACTTGACTCTCCATTTTAGGGAGGCCTCCAAATTCTCCCTCCACCCTCTATTCCTGAGGTCTCTAGGGATCCCGCTATCCATGAGGACTATTGCTGGAGTTGGAGATTTTTTTGCCCTTAGAGCAACTTCAAAATAATTTGTATCCTACCCCTGATACCTTGTTTAGGGAGAAAAACGAAAAAAGGACTCCAACAGCTCCTCCAAAACTTCCCCAAGCTATTCATGACGCTAAAGCAGAGTCCGTCGCCGCACATATTTGTGCGACGTCCTTCCTCCCTCAATCGCCCCCTTCCCACACGCGCGTGGCCGTCTCCACCACCGATCCGCGTCAGGTGTTGTTCCCACGCGCCAGATCGGCCACCGCCTTCCTCCATCCCGTATAGACGCGAGGGACAAAAAATCAATGGAGGGTGGCCTCGAATCGGAACGAGGAATGATGAATCGATGGAGGGTGGCCTCGAATCGGAGCGAGGAACGATAAAGCGAAATAGGGGCCACCTAGCCCATTGAGTGCTCTACCTCGGGCGTTCTCCTATCATGGCTCTGGTCACCTAATCCGGCGAGGCTCGAGCTATGTCGTTGTCAAGATTTGCGGATCAAGACTTAGACTAGTAAATTTCTTTTATGCGCGTAAGGCTTCAGATGGTGGCGTGGGAGACACGGGTTTAGACTGGTTCGGGCAAAGGAAGCCCTACGTCCAGTATCAAGGATGCTCGTATTGCCCACGCGGGGTTCTGTAGTAGGGGTTACAGATCGATGAGAGAGGGACTGGTCCCAAGTCTCTTCTGTGCTTGTGCTCTCAGAGAGAGTAGCAATGTGCTGTTGGCTTGTGGGAGAAGAAGCCGATCCCTATCTCTGGCCCCGATGCCCCCTTTTATATTGTAAGGGAGCGGCCGGAGTTACAGCTGAGATCGGGCGATGAGGGCAGTAAGAGTTTAAACGTAGTCCGGTAAAAATACGGCAAGAAGGGAGAAACCAAGTTCCTAGGCGCCCGGCGCCTTCGCCGGCCCCTGACGTGCGCCGGCGCGCATGCTGGAGGAGGAGGGCGGCCGTGTGCCAACTGTCGTCGTGCCCTACAGATAGCCTCTTCGGTGTCCGTAGGCGTCGGGTTATGATGAAGGCGTTTCGTCGTTACTCCGGTGTCCGTTGGGAGGGACGGCGGATGCTGCTGTCCTGATGATGGCTTGTGGAGAGAGGGCGTCACATCCCCGCTGCCGGGCGCGCGGAGCCCGAGAACGGGCGAGTTTTCCCTCTGCTCCAGTCGGCGCAGGCCATGAGTACCCTGTGGCGAATGGAAAGAAGCCGCCAACACTGTAGCTTGTATAGTGGTCGTGCATGGGTACTTGCAGCGGGTTGCGTGAGGAGTGCGGTCATCCTTCTTCCTGCCAGGCCTGCGGCGCATTTATGACGAGGTCGACAAGGGGGACCCACGGGATCGTTACCTTGATCACCCGGTCCGCGCCCGAGGGGGATATCCGTCCTAGGGGCCCCAGTGAGTCCGACCCCCGTGCCCAGGTCACGGTCGGACGAGGCGGAACCTTGTGGCGAGGGGTCGGGCGGCCCCGACCCCGGGGTCGCAGTCGGACAAGGCGGAGCCTCGCGGCGGGAGGTCGGACGCTCCCGACCCCGGGACCACGGTCGGGCGAGGCGGAGTCCCACTCATGTTGGGCTTGATGGCGATTTCGTTATCCTGGATGGGCCTGGGCCTTCATGTTTGTTCTTTTAAGCGGTATTTAGGAGATCGTTAATATTTTCCCCCAACAAGCTCGCTTAGGATGGTGTGGAGAGAGGGTTGGGAGGCACTACGGGCGGCCCTTCCCGCGGCGGGCGGCGCCCTTCCTCGCCCCATCAGGCAGCGCTACGGGTAGCCGCGGCTCGATGCACGGTGCTGCGGGCCCTTCCTCGCCCTCCTACACCTTCAACATCGCCTGCAACTTTGCCGGCGCGGGGCTAAATCCAAAAGGAAGGTAGCAATGGGCGACGTGAGCATGTGATGGAGGAAAAAATAGGTAGGGGCGGCTGAAAATAACGCCGTGCGCAGGGGCGACGTGAGGGGTGAGCGGCGGCGCTGGAGATCATGAGGGGGAGGTGCGTGCATGAGGGGTAGGTGATCAGCCTAACTAATGGGTCCAATTATGATAATGTGGCCTGTTTTGAGATATTGGGGGCTAGTTTGTAGCAATCTGTTGAGAATCGATTTTTTTTTGAAAATTTTTTTGGAAGAGCTCTCAATATATAATTTTGGAGAAGAACTTTTTGGGGCACTCTTGGAGTAGCTCTGAAGAGAACCCCATTTGATCTTTAGGGGCTTTGGTTTGAGGGCTATTGCTGGAGTGCTCACAGCCTCCTAAACCTCAACAGCCTGAAATCTGTGCTTCTTTCAGTCCGTCCGTGAGAACGACTGGGAAACTATGAACAACTGAACATGACACGGTGACGGCACCATTGTTGCCGGCGAGGGCGAGGTTAGCCACCGGGCGTTCTGGGAGGTTCTCTTGATTGCGAGCTTAGAGAAGGTCTTTGGAGGTTGAAAATTAAAGGCAATGCCGACCATTGGATGCTGATCAAGCAGACAAAGATGGCCAACTGCAAAGGCAGCTGACAGGAGTAGCAACGTAATCTCCCACCTGAAATTCACTTTTCTCCGTCATATCAGCACGCGGCACACACCACATCAAAAAACCAGCAGGCCGACAGTTGCAGGCGCATAGTACGCATCAAGTGGAAGCCAACCATGTCGTCGGCGTCGCCGGAGCCGGAGCCGCACGTGGTGGAGGACTGCCGCGGCGTACTGCAGCTGATGAGCGACGGCACGGTGCGCCGCAGCGCCGAGCCGGCGTTCCCGGTGGAGATCCCAGACGGCGACTGCGGCGTGGAGTGGAAGGACGTGACGTGGGAGCCGGAGCACGACCTCAACGTCCGCCTCTACCGGCCGAGGCGCCACCTCGCCAGCGGCGGCGCCAACGACGCGCGCATCCTCCCCGTGGTGGCCTACTTCCACGGCGGCGGCTTCTGCATCGGGTCCGGCCGCTGGCCCAACTTCCACGCCTGGTGCCTCCGCCTCGCCGCCGAGCTCCCCGCCGCCGTTCTCTCCTTCGACTACCGCCTCGCGCCCGAGCACCGCATCCCCGCCGCCCAGGAGGACGGCGCCAAGGCCATGTCCTGGCTCCGCGCCACCGCCGACCCCTGGCTCGCCTGCGCGGCAGACTTCGCCCGCGTCTTCGTCGCCGGCGACTCGGCCGGCGGCAATATCGCCCACCACGTCGCCGCCGCGTTCGGCAAGACCGGCCTCAGCCCCTCCATCCGTATCCGCGGCGCCGTCCTCCTGGCGCCGGCCATGGCCGGCGAGGCCCGGACGCGCGCCGAGCTGGAGTGCCCGCCCGGCGCGTTCCTCACCACCGAGACCTGCGACAAGTACTGCCGTCTCGCGCTGCCCGGCAGCGCGACGAGGAACCACCCGGCGATCAGCCCGGCGGGGCCACTGGCGCCGGGGCTAGAGGCCGTGGAGATGGCCCCCGTGCTCGTCGTCGCCGGGGAGCGCGACGTGCTGAGGGACCGGAACGCGGAGTACGCGCGGCGGATGGTGGAGGAGTGGGGCAAGGACGTGGAGTACGTGGAGGTCGCCGGGGTTGAGCACGGGTTCTTCCAAAGGGACCCGTGGTCGGAGGGCGCCGACGAGGTCGTCCGGCTGGTCCGGCGGTTCGTCGTCGAGCACACGGACTAGGAGTAGGACGGGCGACCTACCTGACTACCTGCCGGATTATCAATCAATAATGGTTTGCGAGATGGATTATGCCTAAATGGCTTTGCTTTGCTTGGTGTCCTGGAAGGATTTCTTGCCCATTTTCACTTCTCATTTCCTTCTACAGTTTGCTCTTTGTTCCTGGAATCGTCAATCTGATCACGGAAAGTGACTACCTTTTTTACTGCTCTGAATGGTGAAGGAGCACCACCGTCTGCTAAAAGTTGTGCCAAAAAAGGTAGTGGGGCTTGTATCAAGACTAATGGTGGAGCCTACCAAAAATCATTTTCTTCTGGAGTTTGTAACTTATTCGTAATCTGAATTATCTGCATCAAAAGTACAAACCTCAGGTGCAAACAGTCATGGTGCTCGACGACGAACCGCCGGACCAGCCGGAGGAGCTCGTCGGCGCGCTCCGACCACGGGTCCCTGCTGAAGAACCCGTGCTCCACCCCGGCGAGCTCCACGTACTCCTCGTCCTTGCCCCACTCCATCCGCCGCGCGTACGCCGCGTTCCGCTCCCTGAGCACGTCGCGCTCCGCGGCGACGACGAGCACGGGGGGCATCTCGACGGCCTCCAGCCCCGGCGCCTCCGGCCCCGCCGGGTTGATCGCCGGGTGGTCCCGGGTCGCGCCGCCGGGCAGCGCGAGGCGGCAGTACTTGTCGCAGGTTTCGGTGGTGAGGTACGCGCCCGGCGGGCACTCCAGCTCGGCGCGCGTCCGGGCCTCGCCGGCCATGGCCGGCATGAGGAGGACGTGCCCGCGGAGCCGGACGGCGGGGCCGAGGCCGGTCTTGCCGAACGCGGTGGCGACGTGGTGGGCGATGTTGCCGCCGGCCGAGTCGCCAGCGACGAAGACGCGGGCGAAGTCGGCGGCGTTGGCGAGCCAGGGGTCGGCGGCGGCAGTGGCGCGGAGCCACGACATGGCCTTGGCGCCGTCCTCCTGGGCGGCGGGGATGCGGTGCTCCGGCGCGAGGCGGTAGTAGAAGGAGAGCACCACGGCGGGGAGCTCGGCGGCGAGGCGGAGGCAGCAGGAGTGGAAGCTGGACCAGCGGCCGGAGCCGATGCAGAAGCCGCCGCCGTGGAAGTAGGCCACCACCGGGATCCGCGCGTCGTTGGCCGCGCGGAGCGGCCGGTAGAGGCGGACGTTGAGGCCGTGCTCCGGCTCCCACGTCACGTCCTTCCACTCGACGCCGCAGTCGTCGGCTGTGATCTCAGCCGCGACCGGCGGATCGGCGCTGCGCCGTACCGTGCCGTCGCTCATCAGCTGCATCACGCCGCGGCAGTCCTCCACCACGTACGGCTCCGGCGCTGGCGACGACATAGTGATCCTTCTCTTCACTCTGGAAGCGTGAAATGGAAGATGGGAGAAGATGCGATGCAAATAGAGTTTGTTGTTGGTTTTTACAACAAACAGTATACAGAATCTGTATATACACGTACGTGCTGGATAAATTTCAGTGTTTGGTAAGTACCAGTACATTTATACTTGAAAAAAAGTTGGACCGGACCTGCAGCACATTCATCCATGTTGATGTTGGCCTTTCATACTTTTGCTGGGCCTCCGTACTTGTTGGGCATCGTCCAGTCTTTTTTCCTCTTAAACTTTGTTAGTTAGAATTTGGCAAAATTGCCAAGTAGGAATTACGATTCAACAGAATTGCTATCTGAACCATCTTACCGACTTGTCAAATTAAATACTCCCCCACAACTTGAAGTTGCTATCTAAATGATCATCCCATCCGCTTGCCAAATTAAATGCTCCCCACAACTTGGCAAGCAAGTTTGGGTTGCCAAATATGGATCAATTGTAAAATGGACATTCTATGCGAAATGAAGAGACAGTTGGAATTGATGGATAGCGTTGATTTTTTTGAGAGGAAACTATCTATTAAGATTTGGAGAGTGAGAAATTGATAGTTCATTAAAATGTGCAACTAAATATGAAAAGGAATTTTTTGGCCAACTTAGTTATAGAATAAAAAAATAAATAGTCTGTTGGAGTTGTTTTAGCAGTACAAAATAGATATTTTGGTGCTCTAAAATTAATTTTGGAGTTGCACCGGCCACTGTACGGCCCTGTCACATCTGTCAACCTCACTTTTGACCAAAGTTCCCAAATGTAATTTTAGCACAAATGAATCGCTCACGCAAGATTGTGGATGCAGTTGCGCCACCTCTCATGTCCATGGACCATTTTAGCACACAAAAAGAGAGAAGATCGGCTCGACAACTTCACTCGAATTCAAGCGAAAATCCACTTGTTCCCTCCTCTTTATAAGCTCTAGAGACACCTCTCGTTCTCGCACCTCACCAGAGCTCGCAGACGCAGACGAATCAAGTGTGTTAGCCAACCATGTCGCCGCCGCCGTCGTCAGAGCCGCACGTGGTGGAAGACATCCGCGGCCTGGTGCAGCTGATGAGCGACGGCACGGTGCGGCGCAGCGCCGATCCGGCGTCGTACCCGGTGGTGGACGCCGACCCGGACGGCGGCGGCGGCAGCGGCAGCGACGGCGACGACGACAGCGGCGTGGAGTGGAAGGACGTGACGTGGCAGCGGGAGCACGACCTGAACGCGCGCCTCTACCGCCCGCGCCACCTCGGCGCGGCCAACGACGCGCAGATCCCCATCGTCGCCTACTTCCACGGCGGCGGCGCCGGCGGCGGGTTCTTCTGCCTGGGGTCCGGGCGCTGGCCGGGCCCGCACGCGTGGTGCCTCCGCCTCGCCGCGGAGCTCCCCGCCGTCGTGCTCTCCTTCGACTACCGCCTCGCGCCCGAGCACCGCCTCCCCACCGCGCAGGAGGACGGCGCCGAGGCCATGGCGTGGCTCCGCGCGCACGCCGCCCACGACCCCTGGTTCGCCGACGACGCCGACTTCGCGCGCGTCTTCGTCGCCGGCGCCTCGGCCGGCGGCAACATCGCGCACCACGTCGCCACCGAGTTCGGCAAGACCGGCCTCGGCCCGCCGGTCCGGATCCGCGGGACCGTCCTCCTGACGCCGGCCATGGCCGGCGAGGCCCGGACGCGCGCCGAGGCGGCCCCGCCGCCCGCCGCAAACTCGTCCCTCCTCACCGCCGACATGGTCGACCGGTACGCGCGCCTCTTCCTGCCGCCCGGGGCGACCAGGGACCACCCGGCGATCAACCTGGCCGGGCCGGAGGCGCCGCCGCTGGAGGTGGCGGCGATGGCTCCAGTGCTCGTGGTCGCGGCGGAGCGCGACGTGCTCCGGGACCGGCACGCGCAGTACGCGCGGCGGATGAAGGAGGAGTGGGGCAAGGAGGTGGAGTACGCGGAGCTCGCCGGGGTCGGGCACGGGTTCTCGGAGGCCGACGACCCATGGACGCGGCCCGCCGACGAGCTCGTCCGCCTCGTCCGGCGGTTCGTCGTCGCGCACATGGACGCGGAGTAGGTTCCCTTCCTACCACGGATAGCTGCTTCTAGCTGGATCACTAATGGCGTGCGTAGGTGGCACGGCATGGATGGACCATGGACCTGCTGCTTCTTGGTTGAGGAATTCCGGTGGCTGATTTGATTTCTGGATTAGGACGGGCTGATTTTTTGATTGCTTCTTGTTCATCTTTGCTTCCAAACAAAGTTCCGCCTGCGATTTGCTCATTGTTTCCTTCAGATGACCATGGTCGTTGAACTCGAACTTTCTTGACATCGAAGTTGGCCGGTCTGATCGAGCACCTTCTTGGCAGTTCTCAAGGCACAGTTGTTGATTCTTATCGTTCTAACTTTCTTTTTCCTTCTCTTTCCACGTTTTCAGAGGATGAGCTTAAGAATCATTGTGTCGGTAGAGTGGCGAGATCCGATCCAAGACACTCACTGATCGTGCTTAGTGGACCAGTGCAGTGTTGTTGGGGCATCGTTATCATCGATTCAACGTTCCCACGAGCCTAGCAGTAGCGCAGAAGCAAAAGCTAAATCAGCAAGTGGCGTTGTCAAACCACGCAGTCCATGCCACCAAAACTAGCTGACAAATAATAAACAGTTGACTGCGAGATCTGAATGATGATAATTGATCTAGTAGCCACGTGCTACGTGCTGCTATCTTCTAAAATGACAGACGTTTTACTTTTATCCCAAATCAAATTTATGTAACTTCAACCAATTTAAATTTATAGGAAAAAATACACCACTATATAAATAAAATTAGTTTTAGTAAATCCACCATGCATCATATTGTATTTATTTGGTATTTTAGGTGTTAATTATATTATTTTCTATAGACTTAGCTAAAATTATTACAAAAAATTGATTCGTGAAAAACTAAAATGTCTTAAGTTATGTAACGGAGCGAGTAACAATTATGAGTGCCTTTGTGCAATAGCTAAGGAATGGTTCAAGTCTAAGAGATAGCTGCTTGCCAAGACAAGAAAAGGGGAGAGGCCGCGGAGGGGAAGTAGATATCCGCTTGATGGGGGTAGGTCAAGAGTAGAGGAGCACTTTGAAACTGTTGGCTCAATGGGTGGCGATCATGGTGATGCATGGCATACTTCTGTTGGCTCAATGGGTGGCGATCATGGTGATGCATGGCATACTTCTAGCAAGTTTGGCAGGGCTCCTCAAACAGATCCGGCACTGGTTTGTGCAGGAGCCCTGCTAAACAGCATAACAAGAAATAGCTCCACATGCAAAGCACCCACGAAGCGGCTCCTCCGGCTCCTTCCTCTCCTCGCGCTGATGCTTATCAAAATGCCCCACACAACGGCAGCATCGAATGCAGTGGGGCAGTGGAAGAGCAGCAGCGGCTAGAAAGGATAGCGGTGGAAGCGGCGTAGCGTCGGCGGTGAGGCACGTCAAAGCTGGAGCTCCGTTGCTGTGTTTAGGCCTGTTGACGGTTGTTAGCATGCTAATCTGTGAACCGCAAGCGTACGGATAAGGTGTACCTCTTCCCACAGAGTATTCCACCTAAGGTTTATCAATCCGTGAAACTTATAGCACAAGATCTATTTCAACTACCATTGCTAGTATTAACTTGGTGTTTATGATAGATTCAGATCCAGTCTACTAAGCATGTATAGACAGATAACAAATAGAGCAAAGGTAACCAATCTAGAGCAACCTAGATTATGCATATGTTTTAATTTTGAGCATGGATAGTAAAACAACACAGATATGATCTTAGTAAAAAGCATCTTTAAATCTACGCATCCGATCTGGATCCCGAAACCCCCCACCTTACACAAGAAAGATCCTATCATGATCACCTCTATCAGCGCGAGCAGGTTAAGGGCACGATCAAGAGAACGTGTCATACTTATCGGTAGATCAGGCATGCAAATCTGGTCAACACGATGACAAGAACACCCTAAGCAATCTATCATCGATTCATAGATTGAAAAACAAGCAAACTTGATAAAGTATAAAACCATCAAAGGAGATATCTAGATGGCTAAGAACATGAATACATCTATTACTTCACCATGAATGATTGTACATCACGAGATCACCACGGGATCCTACCTTGATCTTGATGACTTCTAACTCCAGAACTACAGCGTGATCTTCCTTGCAGGGTGATCACACCGGCAGAGGTTTGCCTACGCTAGCCTCCGACAATTGCATAGCTCTCAGCTCCCTGGAGAGGTGTCCCTCAAGCTCCTTCTGCTTCTTTACTACTTCACGTCGAGTACGTCATCTTGAATATGGGGCTCGGTGGAATTTTTTGAGGTATTTAAGTACAGAGAGAGCATGGCAAAATCTGAGTAGGGCTGGAGTACCACCAGAGGCATTGTGTGGCCGGAGAGCAGAGGAGCTAGAGGAGGCGGTGTGGCAGCTGCGGGTAGAGAAGGAGGCCGCGGAGCGCGCTGCAGCGGCGCTGCGGGTGGAGCTGGACACGGAGCGAGGCGCCGCGGAGACCACGGTGAGCGAGACGATGTTGATGATCGCGTAGCTGCAGCGGAAGAAGGCCGTGACCATGATGGAGGCGCGCGAGCTCCGAGGCCTCACCAAGGGCCGCGCCGAGCGGGACCGCAAGCTGCAGGACTGGCTCGCGGCCGTCTCCAAGCTCGCCGCGTCGTACGCCGCGCTGCTCCGCGCACACGGCGTCGAGCCCGATGACAAAGTGGATGCCAAAAATTCCGAGGATGAGGACGATCGTTCCGTCGAATACCTCGAGGCAGAGGCGGGCTAGGATGGGGAGAGCCATGGTGGAGACGCGGAGGAGATGAATAGACCGGTGGCCAAGGAGCCCCCGCTGGCGCCGCCGACCGTCGAGAGGGAGTCCGAGTACACCGCCGACATGCAGTGCGTGCCGTGTGTGGCCACGACGAAAGCTGTGGCACCGGCAGCACCGGGGGAGGAGAGCGCTGTCATGTCGCCGGGGACCCAGCCTGTACGGGAGGGTAGCGATGCTGGAGAAGGAAAGCGCGGCGGCGATGCGGAGGAAGGTGGTGGCGCTGCTGGCGGAGCGTGCGCAGGTGGTGCTGGCGCGGGAGTTGGCACGGCGGCTGAGCCTGCAAGTGGCGGCGGCGGACGAGAGAGCCGTCGTCGTGGCGGAGGAGAGGCCGCGGTTCTCGGCGCTGCAAAGTACGATTTCCTGTTGTTGTGAGATTACGTTGGTGCTTGTCATGCCTGGGGATATTGTCATGTTTACAGTAGTAAACATGTAAAACTATGCTAATTTTTTCTAAAAAGAAAATTTTGAAGATCAGATGATGCACATTAGTTGGCTTTATTAGTTGCACTGAAAGATATTAGAGACTTAAATCTCAAAGAAGTTCAGGTTGTAAGTGCAAGAAGATAAAGCAAATATGATCAATCTGCAGCCCTCCTGCAGCAGTGATAATGCGCATTAGTTGGCTTCATTAGCATTTAGAATGGCATCATTCCAAATCACCACTTGTTTTACTTGGTCATTCCATCTTTTTACAATGACAATGATGGTGTCAGTTGATCGCCATTCAGTATTGTGATCCAAAGGCGGCGACCACGGGATCCAGATCGGCCGGTCTCCATCGCACAACCAAGTGCCTGTAAACGGAGAGACCGGACTGGCCTGTTGCGACTGCGAGAAAGCCGTGGAGTTCCCCCGTTGTGATGAACGACAGATGACTTGCAAGTTTTGGCTACGTGTGTGTTCGGGAGTTTCGGAACGCACTCTTCGGTTCTTATAGGAATTCCCGTGTTCCAAACGAGGCTATTTTTGGCACCACGTGTATGTGTAAACCAATTAGCGCACACAGTAACACAGTTCTTGTAAATAGACAGGCATAGCATTGTTGACAAATGAATTCTGCACGTGCACGGTGAATCTGGCTTATGTACATACATTTTCTTAAAACATGGAAAAATAATAAGATCCCGTTTCGTAGGTCTTGTATTAGCTCCAGCTTCACCTGTTTTGTGCAAAATAAGGTAACATAGCGTGAAGCCGTTTTGTAAGCTGAAGCTAAAATAAACTAAAAGCAGGTGAAGTTACTATTTTTAGCTTCACCAGCTTCGATGAAGTTGTTTTGAAAGAAATCCTCCCAAATGGAACCTAAGATTTGACGAAGTAACCAAAGACCGTTCATTGTTAAACCTAATCAGCTGAGCCTACATTGGGTGCCTCGGTGGTCACAGGCTCACAGCATTTGCGTTACCGCCGTGGTCCGCCCGTGAAACGCCCTCCGGAGGCCGCGACGTCGCCACGTCCTCGCCCGCGCGCATCCACCTGCGGATGTGGCTGTGGCTCTCCCTGTCCCTGCTCTCCTTCTCCGACGAGCGGCGGCCGCGCGGACACGTTCGCACAGTAGCTTACCTACACGCCGCGAGCACCTCGCCCCAAAACTACCAATGCAACACGCGAAACGCAAGGCCCAAAGCACGCCCGTCCTCACACGCCCCGCGCCGCCGTCCCCGTGGCGAGCAGCAACGCCGGAAGCCGCCGCTCAGATCCGCCGTCGATCGAGATGTGGCCGCCGTTCCTGTACCCGCCGCCGGCGTCGGTGTACGTGGCGGCGATGTCGGCGGTGTCGCTCATGTCAATGGCCAACGCGGGCCTCGCCGAGCTCCGCGGCAAACACATGGCATACTCCAAGTTCTGGCACGTCGTGGCCGCCGGCGCCGGAGGAAACACCAAGCAGCGGGGCGGCGGTGCGGTCCTGAGTAGCCGGGACGGGATGCTGGTCGCCTACGCCCCCGCGCTCGCCGCCGCCGCGGCGTCCTTCGCCGTGCCCGGCGCCGTCGACGGCGCGCGTGCGCAGGTCCTCGCCGCCGCGCTCGCCGCCCACTTCCTCAAACGCGTTCTCGAGGTAACCAATCGACAAGATCTGCATGCCCTGGTTTTCAAGTTTCAACAAAATTAGAAAAAATGCATAGCGACTGAACATCGTACGTGTCTGTTTCTTGTTCGATCTCTCTCAGGTGCTGTTCGTGCACCGGTACAGCGGGAGCATGCCGGTGGATACGGCGGTGACCATCAGCACCAGCTACCTGCTGAGCACGGCCACCATGATATACGCGCAGCACCTCAGCCGGGGCCTCCCAGACCCGCCAGTCGATCTGCTCTACCCGGGCGTGGCCGTCTTCGCCGTCGGCCTCGCCGGCAACTTCTATCACCACTACCTCCTCTCGAGGCTGCGAGCCGACGGCGGCGGTGGCGGCGGCGACAAGGGGTACAAGATACCCCGGGGCGGCCTGTTCGAGCTCGTCACCTGCCCGCACTACCTCTTCGAGATCCTCGGGTTCTTCGGGTTCGCCATGATCGCGCAGACGGTGTACGCGCTCGCCGTGGCCACGGGGACGGCGGCATACCTCGCCGGCCGGAGCTGCGCCACCAGGAGGTGGTACGAGTCCAAGTTCGACGAGTTCCCGGCGAGGATCAAAGCGCTGGTGCCGTTCGTGTTGTAATGACTTGAGCTAGGAAGAAATTGTAGTGACGGCGCACCCTGCATGCTTTCACATGTGCACGAAATTGTAGTGGTCAATTGGTATTCATTTGTTGCCGTCAGTGTAACGTTTTTGCAGCTGAGAGCCTAAACACACGGCATATATAAGAATTAAAGAATAAACCGGCCAGGTACCTTAGGTTTTCTTTTTTCAGACTAACAAGGGGGCGATGCGAATTGGTCTAGGGTTCTTGGGGTTTCAATTCAATTCAGCAGATGATGCAACTTCCACAGTTATTTACTCTTCCATTCGCTGCATATATACTATGTCGCTCGTTCTGCAACCTGCTGAAATACTGCTAACGACTATACTTCAGTTGTTACATTTATTACTGGGTTTCTTCAAATCTGGTCGAATTCAGAGTCAGAAGTCAGGATTACAAGAGAACTGGTGACCTTATTGTTGAACTACTATCGCCGTTTCAGAGCTTCTACTAGTAACAGTATGGCGTCATCTGATTAGCACTGTTATTGAAAGATTTTGTCAAGCTGTACTGAAATTAGTTGATTGACAGGGTCTTGATTGATCCTGCGAATGGATTGGTTTTCAGACTGCAATACTTCAACACTGCATATCCACTTCGAAGATGTCAACAAATTTGCACTGATTGTGCCAACGCCGCTTGACTATGTGAAGAAAAATTGCATATTAGCTTAGACTTTTACTAATGTTCAGGACGACATGTTGGCACACGTAGTTAAACTGTCATCATCATATAGTTTTGCAAAAACAAAGGCATTATAGAGTTTCTTTCACAATATGATTATTGGCCGGTAAAAAAACCCCGAAAAACTAAGCCGCTTAGGGCATCGATAGTGACAGGTTTACTTGGAAGCCATATGCCCATATGTGATTATTATAGGGGTAAGTAGCTACCAAATGTTTTCAAATAATGTGTCCTATATATATGAAAGTGGTTAACCTACTCTAGTATCTTCATGAGAAATTAATGAAGTCAAGAAGAACCTTCTGGGACCAGTAAAATGAAACAATATTTGTTATTGTCAATATCAATCACGCAATTAAAAAAGACACTGGACTGTCTTTTTCCTTCAGAATAAAGCCACTGAATTCAACTTCTGAGGAAGGATATCTAGCAAGGATTACAAACACATAATCTAATTCACTAACACTTTGCTTGAAACGGCACTGCGTTACATAAAGAAACCATCGCCTACATTTGCTGACTCTGGTGGCGAATGCAGATTAATTAGGGTATAAACGAGTACGATACTTCTGGTGCGGGATTACAAGACAGTTCAGATTACTAGATGACATAAACCGATAGACCCATTTTTTCGATGCGAAAATTGATGACCCATATATATCATGTCGTCAAATGGGAAGACCTGTTTGAACATTGAAACAAATGTCAAATGCAAAATGTTGGGGCAAGTCAAATTAATACTTGTGATCGTCGGTTGAAAGATTTGATCGTGTTCTTCGCATCGTCCTAATTATGCGACGCGGACAAGTTGAATTCTCATGTTCGCTATCATCACAATAATCTTCTGTTTCTATGAACTCTCTGCTGGACCGATCATAACAGAAATATCATTTGCGGTGAGTGGTGACTCAGGATGGACGATGAGTGACCCTGCAAGGCTGCAACAGCATTTCTC
Organism: Setaria italica; assembly: GCF_000263155.2. Classification (NCBI taxonomy): domain Eukaryota; kingdom Viridiplantae; phylum Streptophyta; class Magnoliopsida; order Poales; family Poaceae; genus Setaria; species Setaria italica. Next base: position 3,233,913 of record NC_028451.1, on the reverse strand, counting down.
TGATGGCTTCAGACAGGGAAAAGGCATTTTGGAAATTTATAGCGCCTGTAGTACTACCAGCAAGTTCCAGAACAAAACATGTGAAAAAGATGCAGGGTTTATGCAAAATGTTGACAAAAAATGAACCTTTGTTGCTATCAGCATATATGTACAACGTACCAATTACTTCAAGAGTAAATTTTACAGTGGTGTACCAAACCAGAAGACTAGAGAGAGAACTGGACGTAATTCAACCGACTTTATTTGTTGTACTTGAAAATAAAATTAACAATGAATAAAAGAACGAGTTACACGTCAGGTCGCTTTGCGTGAACAATCTTTGTGTTCACTTTTTTCTGAATCGATTAGAGCAAGGCGCGGTGATCAGCTGATGAGCTCCTGTAGAGCCTGCATGGTGGCGGGGGAGAAGAGGAAGCTGCCCGGGGAGAGAAGGAAGCCGGCAGCAGCCAGGCCACCACCAGGAGAAGGCAACGCCAGCGAGGGCGGCGTGTAGACATCGAGCGGCGGCGGCGCCTGCTGCCCGAGCGTGAGCACCAGGGAGTCGGTGGCCGTCGTGGTCGTGGCCGCCTCCTCTCCTTGCGACGACGTCGTCGTCTCTGCCGCCGGCTGAACTACGGGCTGTTCCCGGCCGGTGAGCCTCTGCACGAGGGCCTTGAACTCGTCCGGCCGGGCGTGGATGACCTTGGGCGTGTGCTCGTACACGATCACCGGCCCCGCCGCCGCCGGTCTCCCGGCGTCGTCGTCGTCATCGCCGCCGTTCATGCGGGGTCTCTTGGACGGCCGGGGCGGCGACGCGGCCGCCGGCAGGCTCAGCGGCTGCGGCCTCGGGCCCTGCAGGCTGGTCACCCCTGACCTCTTCGCCTTCGCTGCCGTCGACATGGTTGGTGGCCTGGTTGCTGTGTTCGCCCTTGGCCGACGAGAAAGTTTGTAGCTCGCGAGCTCCGAAATGGCGATGGGTCAATCGAGGCTTCTTCTCTGCTGCTGGAGAACCTCTTGAGGCGCGACAAGATGTATATATAGCATATAGCCGGCGTCTGTGAATCTGCGATCACCAAACCGTCGTCGTCAAGAAAAGTACGCAGCGTTGAATACGCTTTGCCTTCCCCTTTTGCATATTGCATGGGCGGATTGACCTGCCTCTGCGCGCCGGAAGAGGTCAGAGGCGGATAAAATACTCTTCCGGCCGGGAGACGTACGCCGAAGGAAGCTAGCGCGGCGCAGCAGGTAGCAGCCTGCTGCCCTGCAGATTCTTCGTTTGGTGTGACGGCGGCAGCAGCCAGCAGGTAGCAGCAGTGGTTGCTGACGAGCGTGCATGCATATTAGCATATATGGCTGCTGCTTCGTCGTCCGGTCGTCCGACCCCAAAGAAAACAGGGGTAGCTAGTAGGGCATGGTATTTTAATTTACAAGTAACCTCTTCACGCACATGAATCTTTTTTTCCTCCACGCTATACGATTTCTCGTCCTGCCACAACTTTTATCGAATATAATTAGATAATTACAATATTATTGGTTTTTAAATTAAATAAATCATGACAAGAGTAAACCCTAGCATGAAATTCTCCAATATACTAGGTACATGGATATCATAACCATGATATATCAGATAATAGGGTTAAAGATTGGATCAAAGCACGGCGCACATATTACTAAACTTTTGTAGATGGATAAACCATAATTCTAACGACTCGCATGAAATGGGGAAGACGACGAAGCCGTGTGACCGGCCGATGTAGAGGATAGATGACGAGCCGTAGTAGTAGTCGCGTGAAGCGCTTCTCAAAAACCTTTACGTACCCCCTCCGTCTCTAGCCAACTTTTGGGCATGATGGAGAGAGAGTCCAGGTTAGGGTAGGAGAGTCTGAGATGACATAGAGAAAATGCATAGGAAGACCTTTCTAGCAGTAGAGATGAATGTGTGGGTAAAGAGACGGGGTGTTATAGATTGTGGAAAGCGAAGATAATAAGAGAGTCAGACGAGCGGGAAGCGGTTTATTACTCTAACAAGTTATGTTGATGCAATTCATTCTCTAAATAGCCTTTTCAGGGCAGAGACTGCTATTTGGGTCTATCTAATTTAACAGCTATATATAAGTCTATAACTCATTGTAGCTCCATTTAGGCTCTGCTATTAATTGTTCTAGAGTGTTGCCGCTAAAAAAGCTCTGAGAACCGGCGAGAAAGAACGTAGAGGAAAAGAAAGAGATTTGTGACCATTATGAATCCAAAAGTCAGCTGCGAACCACGTGCATTACAGCCAGGTCCAAACAAAATAAATCCTCATTTTGACATGCATGCGTGAATTTTCAAAAAGAAAAAGAAAGAAAGAAAGAAAGAAAGACATGCATGCGCGTGGGTGGTTCAAAAACGGAGGCCTCGCGCGCGGCTGCGAAGCCTGCGCGATGAACCAATATAGTGAATATACTATGCGCGCGTGCGTTGCCAGGTAGCTTTACGTATCGGATGATGCACGGAAGCTAAGGGCGAGTGATCATCATTAGCCTATTAGGATCTAGGAGGCATGCCGCAGCTGCGGGCGCTGAACGAAAGGAGTTGCAAAATTGGGCTGCAGCCTCCAGCCTGCAGGGTCAAACAATGCATATGGTGTGCACGTACGTGTTGAACAAGGCGATCTAGGCCCGCATTGTTATTTGGATCATGGTTACTTATTTGTTATGGCAGAGACAAGTGGCACGGAAAAGTGCCGGCCGGTTAAACAAATCTTTTGTTGGTAGCAAGCTGCTAGGGTGCCAGCATGTGTGCATGCATCATGCACACGCAACAGCAAGCAGTGTCATTGAATAATTTGAAAAGCATGTACTAGGTTGTTTCCACGAAGAGGCAAGCAAAAAAAGAAAGTTGTTTGTGTGACCTGGGCAGACGTGATTCCTGATAACATCTAGTGACGGCTTAATAAACAACGGTTACTTTTTTTTCCAAGAAAAATAACTCTTTGGCACTGTTTGGGATGACTTATGTGGCTCCAGTTTCATATGTCTTGCATAAATCGAGGCAATGTAACGTAAAGCTGTTTTGCAATTAAATAGAGATAAAAAATAAATTAGAAGCTAGGTGAAGAAAAAAGTTCTCCTAGACGGTCAATTATAAAAAGGTTGTTGCTTGCCTCATTCTTTCTTTATTTTATAGGCCATATTGTGACTAAAAATCAATGTTTTGATGAAACACAAAACATTGCTTTCTTTTAAAAATATGTACAAGATACTAATATGAATCTATTTGTACTAGATCGAAAAGTAAGCATGCATGTAATTTAACTAAACATTGGTTAAGACTTACTCCCCGTGTTTTTATTTGTTGTTCTTTCCGCTTCTACTATTTTTTTTTGAAGAAATGCTTCTACTATTTTCAAAATACGAACTGTTGTGCACACTTTAGAATAAATTTGTGCCTTTGAAATCATAAATGCATTTATACTCCACTTCAGAGAGGACTAACTAGAGGTAGGATGGTGCTTTCATGATTTCGTCGTCCCCGTCCTACGTGGAGCTGTGCCCAAAGCTGTTATCCAATCATCTCACGTGCGCGACAATCTGAGCCGTCCGATCTGGCGCGCATCGCCCAATCTAACTAGCTTCCCGCGCCGGCCACTGTCCCCCACTTACAACGGGCCTCGCACGCTCACGCGGCCCACATGTCAGCACCACGGCCCCACCACCTCCCGGCCCTCTCCGCCGGCTACCTCCTCCCCGTTCCCCTCCACCAAATCCTCCCCCGATCCAACCAAATCCCCCACCGTGCTCGCCGCCCAATGCCGCCGCGGGCCGCCTAGGGTTCCGGCGGCCGCCGCCCCCTCGCCGGCGCGATGGGGAACACCTGCGTCGGGCCCAGCGCGCCCTCGGAGCGCCACAGCTTCTTCAACTCCGTCTCCCTCGCCGTGCTCTGGCGCCCCGCCGCCGCCGCCCACGCCGAGCCATCCCCGACCCCGGAGCCCACCCCCTCCACTTCCTCCTCGACCTCCTCCAGGGCCCCTGATCCCGTCACCATCCCCGACTCCGAGCACTCGCCCCACTCCTCCGCCGCGCCCAACCCGAACGGCAAGCCCAAGCCCAAGCCCAAGGTGAAGCGCGTGCAGAGCGCCGGCCTCCTCGTCGGCTCCGTCCTGAAGCGCGACTCTGAGCGGCTCAAGGACCTCTACACCCTGGGCAAGAAGCTCGGGCAGGGGCAGTTCGGCACCACCTATCAGTGCGTCGAGAAGGCCACGGGGAAGCAGTTCGCCTGCAAGTCCATCGCCAAGCGGAAGCTCGTGACGGATGAGGACGTCGAGGACGTGCGCCGCGAGATCCAGATCATGCACCACCTCTCCGGCCACCCCAACGTCGTCTCCATCGTGGGCGCCTACGAGGACGCAGTCGCCGTGCACCTCGTCATGGAGCTGTGCGCGGGAGGGGAGCTGTTCGATAGGATCATACAGCGGGGGCACTACTCTGAGAAAGCCGCCGCGCAGCTGGCACGGGTGATCATTGGGGTTGTGGAAGCATGCCATTCCCTCGGGGTGATGCACAGAGACCTCAAGCCGGAGAATTTCTTGTTTGTGAACCAAAAGGAGGATGCGCCGTTGAAGGCTATCGATTTCGGGCTTTCCATCTTCTTCAAACCAGGTACAGCCTCGATTTCCAGTGTTGAGTAATATTCTGTTGTAGGACGTGCATGCTTGTTGGCCATTGTCTCCCAAAAGAATCCTAGACAGTGCTTAGTTTGACTGCTAGTTTGCTGTGGTGGTGGAATAGTACTCTAGTAGTGCATTTGTGCATGCACAGCTTTGAGTTGACACTCTTTATTTCACATGTTTGTTGAATATGGTACTTTAAAGACTTATTTTAAATAGTACAACTGGAAGGGTTTTCATGCCTTATAGTAGAAATAATCTAATTTCAGAGCACGGAAATTTGTGACAGTACTATTGTATAGCAGGGTATATATGCATCTTCTGGTATTCAATGCATCTGGAATTGGAAGCTTGTGAGGGACAAGAGCAAAATGAGCTCCGTCCCTGTACTAATATGAAATTGCCAATCAGGTTCTTGCACTTTCAAGCTACAAAGAAATAAATATTGGAGCAACATGTAGTGGTTTCAATATTCCAGAGCTGAAAATCAAACTCCAAGCCTTGTTTGAATGCAACTCTGGAAAATATAATTTCTGGCAGTGTTGATCTGTTTTGAAAATAAAAGTTCCAGGAAAGAGGAAGAGGAGAATGGGAGAGGAGTTCTCGTTTTTCTATTTATTTATTTTTCCTTCGGGTCCACTAAACGAACCAGCTTTGGACACACATTAGGGATGCTGTTAGGGGAGTTATATATTGTATCCTTCTGACACCCAGAAGGATGGTATTGGATGTCATACAAGAACCATGTGAATTATCAACATTAGCAGATGACCACTAATCCTTTTTTTTCATTTATAACACCATGTTACAATCACATATATACCACTGTCTACCTGTTGTTTAGTCTGTGTTGACTTGAACTGCTTACAGATGAAATATTTTCGGATGTCGTTGGAAGTCCTTACTATGTTGCCCCTGAGGTTCTGATGAAAGACTATGGCTGCAAGGTGGATGTGTGGAGCGCCGGTGTAATAATTTATATCTTGTTGAGTGGGGTTCCTCCATTTTGGGATGGTGAGGATACATCTACCCCTTTGCTGTACTTTTTACCTTGCCCTTTTGCTTCTGACAGTTCTGCACATGAACTTTTGGACATTGATATGCTCTTTGCAGAATCTGAACAAGGAATATTTGAACAAGTTCTGAAAGGTGAACTTGATTTTTCAGCTGATCCCTGGCCTAGTATTTCAGAGAGTGCGAAGGATTTGGTCAGGAAGATGCTAAATCGTAATCCCAGGAAGAGATTGACTGCACATGAAGCTCTATGTAAGTACATAGGACTTTTGAAGCATAAATAATTAAATATCACCATTAGAAAACATTCTGTTGACCATCTAACTCCATGAAGCATACCACTTTATTATAGAACATTCTGCTGACCATCTAACTTCATTGTATAAGTCTTCCCAAATGACCCATCTTCATTTTGGCAGGTCATCCCTGGGTTTGTGTTGATGGAGTTGCTCCGGACAAACCTCTGGATTCTGCTGTCTTAACCAGATTGAAACAGTTTTCTGCAATGAATAAACTAAAGAAGATGGCCCTTAGGGTGAGTAATGGAATAAGTTATCACTTGGTTTTATAGTATTTTATTGTGTTCAGTATTGATATTCTCATTGAACTGGGGGCCTGTAGGTCATTGCTGAGAATTTGTCCGAAGACGAAATTGCAGGATTGAGAGAAATGTTCAAAATGCTGGACACTGACAATAGTGGGCAGATCACATTGGAGGAACTAAAAAGTGGCTTGAAGAGAGTTGGTGCTAACTTAAAGGACTCAGAAATTACAACACTAATGGAGGCGGTAATTATTCTAACATATTATTCTTCTGCTTTCAGATCTTTTCTAAGATTCCTGCCTCCCATGAGCTTAAGAAAACTCTTTCTTGAATTTGAGTTACTGAATATCAAACTGATGTGGGATGTTTAGAGATGCATTAATGGCATCCTGTTTAGTCTGTAATTCTGTCTTTTTCTGAACTTATTGGTCTAAGATTGTGAGAATGGCCCTTTTTATATTCTTGCAAAGGGCTTTGTTGCTAGGAGAATTAACTGTTGTATTACATGTAAGTTTGGGGCCTTGCTTGAATGAAGATATATACTGTGCAACTTTCAGGCAGATATTGATAACAGTGGTTCCATTGATTATGGGGAGTTTCTTGCTGCAACTTTGCATCTGAACAAAGTCGAGCGAGAAGATAATCTCTTCGCAGCATTCTCATACTTTGATAAAGACGGCAGTGGTTACATTACTTATGATGAGCTACAAACAGCATGTGAGGAGTTTGGTATAGGAGATGCACACCTAGAAGATATCATCCGTGACATTGATCAAGACAATGTAAGTAGATATGATTGCATTATGAGTCTGCTGATAAAGGCCAAGAATTCTATCTCACTTGCTTACGTATTCAGGATGGCCGGATCGACTACAATGAATTTGTAACAATGATGCAGAAGGGAAATAACCCACTAGGGAAAAAGGGTCGTGCACATATGAGCTTTGGTCTTAGGGAAGCATTGAAGCTTGGCTAAATGGTAGCTGATGTTTTTTCTTTGCACTTATTTCCTTAACAATCCAACATTCACATGAATTCTTGTGCAGCTGATTCCCATTTCCATGGATTATGCTCTGTGGCACGTTCGCGCTCCACATAGCCTACATCATATGCTTACTGTTTGGTTGTTTTTTGCAGGCACGATCAGTCCGCAGTGTAAAATGCCATTCATCATTATGCGCCAACTATAGCCGGTGAAAACAAGGATCAAGAACTTGGGACTATGGTATCCTAGATGGAGCGACACGGTCAGCTTCAAGGTTTTATCAAGTGAGCACGTTGCATGCAGGAAAACAATGGCGGATTTTTCCAGAGCTCATCCTAAAATACCAAAACGTCCTTAATCCTCCACCATGTATAGGCATTTTCAAGGAGGGACAGGAATAGCGGATGTGTTTTCCATGACCTTTCTTTACCCGTTCTGAAGCTCAGCTGCAGGATGCTCCTAGAGAAAGAAATGCATATTCACATCGTGCGGCATTTCAGAATGTAGAGCGAAGCTTAACATGTTGCATGCTCGAACAACGTGTGTGTGTTCTCTTTGTTAGATAGATCAATAGATGTGCAGTCCTTGTTATATAACATACTATGTTGTAAGAATAGGCTGTACTGTGAGAAATCTACATCAATTAAATGATTTTTTAGAGTACATGTCAACTAGCGCATCTATATCAAGTTGCCAACCTAGCGGTTTTAACTTTTAACTTAGGGGGTGTTTGGATACAAGGTGCTAAAATTTAGCAGGGTCACATCGGATATTCGGATGCTAATTATAAGGACTAAACATGAGCTAATTACAAAACTAATTGCACAGATGGAGTCTAATTCGCGAGACGAATCTATTAAAGGCTAATTAATCCATCATTAGCAAATGGTTACTGTAGCACCACATTGTCAAATCATGGACTAATTAGGCTTAATAGATTCGTCTCGCGAATTAGACTCCATCTGTGCAATTAGTTTTATAATTAGACTATATTTAATACTCCTAATTAGTGTCCAAACATCCGATATGACAGGTGCTAAAGTTTAGCACGGTGTTCCCAAACACCCCTTTACACAGAGGATTATATGGTCATGGTAATGTATCTATTATATACTTAAAATTGATTTAATACATTTTACTGAGAACTTGGCCCCCGTTGATGAAAGGACCTTTCCACGTAGCACAGAATTTTCATATAATCTTTTTCAGGAAAGACTGATCAGAAATGTTCCATTCCTATGCTGCAGCATCAGAATGCAGCCACTTGTTTTTGCACGGTAGGAGATCCGACAGCCCAGCCAGAAGAGAACAAAAGAGACTCAGCGCGTGGTCCCCCACCCACACGCTGACACGCACGCTCAGCCGACTAGGCGGACCGATGACCCAAAGTCCACGACGACATGCAACAAGGCCCATTGACGATAGCATTGTCTCGTTCCCCCCGCCCCCCGGCCCCCGTCCGAGTCCGACCCGAGCCCAACCCGGCCTGCCTCATCCTCTTGTTGGTTCTTGGGCGGGCTTCCGACTCGGGAAGGTTCAAATCCGTTTCCTATTCCCATGCGCTCCCTCCCCTAATAAATAGAGATTTAATACTCGACCAGCCCACCAGTCCACCACCACCCCGAAAGCACACGACGCGCAGGCAGGAGGAAGGAAAAAAAAAGTCAAAAAAAAAAGGGGCGCAGAAGGCAGGAGAGAAGCCAGCGAGCGAACTCCCAACCAAATCCCATCCCGAATCCGCGAGCTCCCGCCCCCGATCTCGATCCCGCCGCCGCCGCGATGATGGATCCGGAGATGCTGCGGCTGGCGCAGGAGCAGATGCGCCGCATGTCGCCGGACGACCTCGCCAGGATGCAGCAGCAGGTCAGCCCCCGTCTCCGGATCCCGTCCCGCGTGTTTCCTCCCTACGAGCCGATTCGCCGGAGCGGTTTTTCGCTTTCGCCTAGGCAGCCGTAGATCGGGGGAGGTAGCGTTCGGTGGATTTGGATTTTTTTTTTCTGTTTTTGGTTTACTGCAAGTCGTGCCAGAGAACGTATGTGTTGTGCGCGGCTGGCGTCGGCGGGACGTGGTCTCCAGTCCGGATTGCATGCACACGTTGATTTTGAGTCAATCGGGGAGTGTGGCTGCCGCGTCGCCAGGCTTAGTTGGGTTTAAATCGGTTTTGCTTGCTTGATTGGTGACGCCAACGGAATGTTTTTCTTCCCGTAATCATGTGTTGCCCGCAAGCAACCGCGTGCTGCTGCCTAAGCTAAGTGCAATAGGATCGTCCGTTGCTGGGTCTTCTGCTCACTAGTTTAGGCTTATGGCGTGGTACCTAATTCAGGCTTATAGTTTCAATGCTCTTTCATCAGTTTAGGCTGGGTCTGCTCTGTTTTATGCAAAGGTCTAGCTGGTGTTAGTGTTTCAGGGAGCATTTTGGACTGCATGCCTGCTTTATTGGATCCCCTGCTTTATAGTTTGAGGCGCCTGACATGTTTTTTCCCCCCCTTCTGCTGCTTTATTTACTCATTGTTGTCTGTTATGCCCTGAGGTGGTGTGGATGGCATGAGATTGACTATTTCCTTGTTGCAACTTTGATAACTGCAGCTGATGTCCAACCCGGACCTCTTAAAGATGGCATCTGAGAGTATGAAGAACATGAAAGCTGAGGACTTAAGGCGAGCTGCACAGCAGATGAATCAGGCAAGACCAGAGGACATGCGTGATATGACTGAGAAACTCGCCAACACTACGCCCGAGGAGTTTGCTGCTATGAAGGCTCAAGCAGACGCTCAAATGTCGTACGCGATATCTGGTGCCAAGATGTTAAAGAAGCAGGTTAGTGAAAAGAAACGGTGCATCCCTCTATTGTTCTTTGTTCATTATGACTAACAAGGTAAACTGCTGCAATTGCATAAAAGTGCACAAATATTGAATGAACTACATTGCATATGTTAAATTTGGCTCACACATAACAATTTTATCGCTCAATTACTATAGTTAATTTGATATAGTGGCTTCCAGGTTTCTATACATGTTGCCAATTTCCATTGTATATGACCCTGTTGATTTTTCTTGACTTCAGGGAAATGAACTTCATAACCAGGGACAGTATTCGGATGCTGCCAGCAAATACAAACTTGTGAGTTCTGAACATCAAGCTTCCATTTGAAAAATGTTGACTGCTTTTCAGAAAGGCCTGACTGTTAAACTATATGTACTTTTCTTGTTCAGGCCAAGGATAATTTAAAAAACATACCATCGTCCGCAGCGCATACCCTGCAGTTGCAATGCACTCTTAATTTAATGGCTTGTTACTTGAAGACCGGACAATTTGACGAATGCATAAGCGAAGGTTCAGAGGTATGTTTAGGTCATGTGTATTTACTACCTTTTCATTTGAACAAATTCTAGGATCTGATACCTTTTTTTTCTGAGCATTGTATTATGGTGTTTAGATCGTTTGAAGTTCATGGTGTTTACACAAATTATGTTGTCTATTGAGTGCCCCAAAGCATTGCAGTTATTCTATTACTTGACAGACTGACTCATTGATATCAAATGGATTACAGGTTCTAACTTATGATTCAAGCAATGTTAAAGCATATTATCGGAGGGGTCAAGCGTATAAAGAACTTGGAAAATTGGAGGTAAGCTTTGCTTTATCCTTTTTGTGGGCATGTCTTTTTATTAACCGCAAATCACTTCTGTGATTTCCCCCTTGCTACACTCTACATGAAATAATCATGAAAGTGCTTTCAGGCTGCTGTTGCCGACTTGAGTAAAGCCCATGAAATTTCCCCTGAGGATGAAACTATTGCTGATGTTCTCAGGTATGGTTTCACTATACAGCTTACTCCTGATGTAAATAAATGTGTTTAGCAACTTTAGTTGACACCATTGTGATGTATTCCATTCATAATGCAGAGATACTGAAGAAAAACTTGCACGGGAAGGGGGAGGAGTGAACATGCGAAAAGGTGTTGTTATTGAAGAAGTTGTAGAAGAAGATACTTCAAAGCCATCAAGCAGTCAAAGAAGTTCTTCTGGGTATACTGTTTCACAGCCACCTGAAGTAGCAGGAAGCTCAGAAAGGTCAAGAGATGATCCTGCTTCTATCAGGTAAGATGGCTCCTTTTTAGTTTATGCTACTGTCAGCCTTTTTCTATGCATGTTTGCATGCCTGAGTGTAAAATGTGTTGATGTGTGCCATTTGTTGCTACTTGAAATACCCTCATCTTTTGTTGTTTTACCTAAATGTATTTACATATTCTGTTAGGAGAAACATAGTATGACAGCATTTTTCTTTTTGGAACTATCAACAATCTTGCCTTGTTGGTTCTTAAGTTTCTGTTTTCGGTTCACAATTGGTCCTCATTCTTTGCTGCAAAGTGGTTGTCTGTTCCTTCTATTGTCACGCTTTGTACTTTCTTTGAGTGGGCCTATCTATGCAATCTATTTATGCCTAACACAATAGCTTCACACCTGATTTAAAAAGCTTAAACTATTTGAACATGTTCTGTTGCTATAATCTTTAACATGAATCTTGCATGTGGGTTCTATCCATGAATCCTTTTAATATTTATTTACAGATGTTTATACCGTACTATTTGAATAATGTTCCGTATGATGATTGATAACCATGGTGAAAAATTATATCAGGCCATCCCAAAATTATGTGTCCAAGAGCAATCCTGAAGGCTTATCGAAGTTAGGAATGGAAGGAATGTCACCAGAACTTATAAAAACTGCCACTGATATGATTGGCACAATGAAACCAGAAGAACTTCAGAAAATGTTCGAAGTTGCTTCTTCAATGAATGGCACTAGCTCCGTTGGTCCAAATCTGGGATCCAATATGCCAGAAATGTCTCCTGATATGATTAAGATGGCATCTGATATGATTGGTAAGATGCCTCCTGATGAACTACAGAATATGATGAATTTTGCTTCTCAGATGGGTGGGCCTGGTGCTACCCCCAGGAGGTCAGAGAATAACTTCCAACCTTCATCGAGAGCCACAACTAGTAATTCACCCCTTGGATCATCATCTCAAACTATTCGGGAGAGCCCTGTCGAACTATCAAATGACCAAAGGATGGGCCAGTCGTCTTCTAGTCTTCCACCTTCTACAGCTGATATGCAGGAAACCATGAGAAATTCTATGAAAGACCCTGCAACGCGGCAGGTAAGAAATCCTTAGCCAGAGGAAATTATGTTTCAAATCATTATGCCAGGAAAATTCTTGTTTGAGTTTTAACATCTCTTGGTCCTTTTTCTTATTTAACAGATGATGGCAAACATGATGAAGAACATGAGCCCTGAGATGATGGCAAACATGAGCGAGCAGTTTGGAATGAAGCTGTCAAAGGAGGATGCTGCAAAAGCTCAACAAGCCATGTCCTCATTATCTCCGGAGGATTTGGATAGAATGGTAAGAAACCTATTTTCATTTTGGCTACAACTTTCTGGTCACGATCTTAGTTTACTAAATTGTAGTCTTGAATCTTACTGCTTCGATCATTAACCGTGTGCTTGTCTTTGCATTCAGATGAGATGGATGGAGCGAGCACAGAAAGGGGTAGAAGTTGCCAAGAAGACAAAGAACTGGCTCTTAGGGCGGCGAGGCTTGATCCTTGCTATTGTCATGCTGATCCTGGCCTTCATCTTTCATCAGCTTGGGTTTATCGGCAGGTGATGGCGTGACCAGGGGCTGCATCTGCATGCAAATAATTGTTCGATAGTGATACAGAGTTTCTCCTTGCTAACAACTGCTTTGAAGCAGTGGGAGAAGGCTGCTGAATACGAGAATTCTTTGAATCTGTATCTGTTTTAGAGATGTAACTTTGTTTATAAGCTATAACATTCATCTTATTTTTGCAATCAAACGAGAAGTAGAATGGAATCCAGCCAATATTGTTGTGATAACAGGCTCACATGTAATATGATATCCTTGTGTTTTCAATTTGAGGATTGTTTTATTTAAGGATATGAAAAGTGAAGCAGATCTCGTAAACAGTTACAGACAATTCAGGCGTGTTACAAGTCTGTTACAAACGGATGTGCAAACAATTACAGGAATATAACATTTTTAAATGTTTGGTCATGAATAACAAAAGTTTCATAACTCTTTCCACTTTATGTGTATCTAAGTACTCCCTCCATCCTAAATTATTACAGGTCGTTTTGACTTTTCTAGATATATAGATGTTATTATGCATCTAGACATAGTGTATATCTAAGTGCATAACAAAGTTTATAAATCTAAAAAAAAAGTTAAAACGGGGCATTTGAAAACGGACGTGGTTTTGGTAGCACAGGGGTTTTCTTTTTGTAAAATAAATTAAATAAATTGCGCGAGAAAACGATATTCATAAAAAAAATAGGGCCCAACCGGGTTCGAACCGGTGACCTATTGATCTGCAGTCAATTGCTCTACCACTGAGCTATGGACCCCATGTTATTTTGTCTAATTTAAACATTAATCTTATCTGAACATAATACCAGTTCTCTTCTTAATTAAAACGGAGCTTTGCGTCCCCTCCGTAGTGCTTTAGTACCACCTGCAGTAGACACGCTATTTTCAAGTGCACAATGCGAAGACAGGAGACTGAAAGTCGCAGGGCTTGGAGCATCACCAACGCCTTTAATTTGACCTTTGTTACTCTAAAATGGACTGAAATATACCTTTTCTTTTTTTTTTCTTGGAAGTGTACAATCTATCAAGTTTAGTACTGTAAGGGTATTGATTTTCAATCCTGAAATACTCAGGAGATGCTTGTTTAGACACATTTCAGTTAAATTGTGGTAATATATAACACGTGCGTACTTTTCTTGAAAAGAATACAAATGGCCTTTCGGATTGTAAAAGAAATGTACAACAGTTTGTGGGCAAGCAGACATCATTCACCAACGATGCATTTATGTACTTGTACTTGATTACATACAGGAACGTTTCCCAAATCATTGAGATGCCGACATGGCGTTAGCCGCGTTACCCAAACCCAAGTGAAATGTGCAAGCATGATAGTGTTAATATCCATTATGGATGTAGTTATAGTCTTCTCTAATACAAAATGCAGTAATAGAAACTAGCACAGCCTTGGTAGGGATGACTGCATGATCGATCACTTGATAAGAAAGGACCAAAGTTCTCCAACAAACGTTAGACAGAGAAATTTAGGCTCAAGCCCAGCAAAACCGTACCGATAAACTATTTCAAAATAGTTACAAGAAGTTAAAAAAAAACCTAGAAGGGCCCAACCGGGTTCGAACCGGTGACCTATTGATCTGCAGTCAATTGCTCTACCACTGAGCTATGGACCCATTTGTGTCATGGAGTCAAAAGTATGTTTAATCCTTCGCAATAAGTATAGAGCATAGACGACACGAACGTAATTTGGATCACGTATATCACAAGTATCGTCTACAAATTTGGATCGTCATGCGTTGCGTGCATTTGTTTGTTCTGTTGCAATATGATGTCAGTTATGCCATCAATTTTCTCATATACCACAGGTTTCAACAACATTTCTTAACATTTTCTGTCAAAGTACTATCTTTTCTATTGAGTTCAAAAGGAGAAAAAAACAGTACGAGTAGATGTCACCAGGCAAGCAAGCATGCCAATCCCTACAAACTTTGGTAACACATGTGTTTGGAGCACGATATCGATAGTGGTATCTCTTTAGAAGAACTTTCTTACCCCCGTACGAAAGACAATCTTGAATTCTCACTCACTAATCAAACTCGTTAATCACATCGGCGCTGCTAATCTCGATTGCGCGACACTCTCAGTCCCTCACGGAGTCACGTCACGTGCTCCACGGATGAGTCCGTTGAAAATTAATCCCTCCTCCGATCCGTTCAACGGGCTTGACCACCGCCGGCTCCGACACGGCTGACCGTGTCACCCTCCCTGACACCCAGAGACTATAATAATGTCTCGCGGCGTCGGCGCCCACCATGTCAGCGGCACGGACCAGGTACCAGCATCGGGCCCACCTACCCCGTGACAAGCGCAAGATCTCGGGCCCACCCGTCAGTGACTCGAGGGTAGCGACGCGGAGTCGCCGAGGGGGGGAGGGGGCGAGCACGAGACGGCCATTTCGTCGCCTCTTCCCTCCTAGTGGACGTGTGCCGCCGCGGTCGTCGACGGCCGCGGGAGGAGAGCGATTCCACGCGGACCTGGCCTATTAATCTCTAGCAGCAGTGTCATTTGGAGTGGTTGCTAGGTTGTTGGAGCAGGTTTGGGATTAGCAACACTTGCTCGGTCGCTCGCTTCGCCAGTTTTCTCCCGTACGGTCTTGGTGGAAAAGGTGCGGTTCAGCGGCAGTAAAGAGTGAATCTTTTTGCAATTTGATCGGTTTTTTAGGCTGTGTAGAAGGATTTGTGTGTTGGTTATTCTTGGATTTTTTGAACGGAAGATGATTTGATTATCGTTTTGCCGTTTGTGCTGCAGGAATTGTTGGTGGAGGGCGGCGGCGGCGGCGTTGATCTCGGACAGCTTCGGTCGGAGGGAGATGGAGGGAGGAGGGGGGACGGAGGCGAAGGCGGCGCGGGTGGAGGAGCTCTCGTCGGCGGCGGCGTTCGTGGAGGGCGGCGTCCAGGACGCCTGCGACGACGCCTGCAGCATCTGCCTCGAGGCCTTCTCCGACAGCGACCCCTCCGCGGTACTGGCTCCTGCTTCCCTGCGGCCGTTGATGAACGACATAGATCTTTGAGTTTTGCTTCTGCCTTGCTCGGCCTAACACGCTTGCTCTTTCTTGTTTCTGCTTTGGCGCAGGTGACCAGCTGCAAGCACGAGTTCCACCTCCAGTGCATCCTTGAATGGTGAGCTGCTGTTCTGTAATTGCTTCCTGCACTTCTTCAGAATCCGTTCTTCTGATATCCGTGTTGCAAGGATCAGGAGTGGTAGTGTCTAGGACTGCACAGTTCCTCAATTTTTGTAGCCCGGTACTTACTCAGTAATTTCGATGAGTGCTAAATGCTAATCTGAATCTCTGCCCATGCTCTCTGAATGTAGTTTGGATTAAATTGCAATCTCTGCTCAGAAATGTTTTGTTGTCAGTTGCCTGCATTGGTGTATCACTCGTGTGTTGTAATTGCATTTTGCTTTATTATCCTTAAGTGACACTTCTGCTGCATTCTGAATTTCTGATCGGTCTTGTAGGTGCCAGAGAAGCTCTCAGTGTCCCATGTGTTGGCAGGCAATCAGCATGAAGGACCCTATGAGGTAGAAATTCTGCTATACCAATGCATCCACTGAACTTCACTTTTTCATTTACAGCTTGGTCTCACTTGGATTTCTTGCCTACTGCAGCCAAGAGCTCCTTGAGGCTGTTGTGGAAGAGCGGAATGTGCAAGAAAATCATGTGCCCGCAACAACTATTTTTCGCCATCCACTGCTCGGTGATTTTGAGGTGCAGCATATCTGATACTCATATTTGGGAGTGTGCAACGGCACGCCTGGTTATATGTATGTACGCTCAATTCCGGCACAAATACTGATGTCACTGTTTCTTCCAGGTACCGGTAGATGCAGATGATGCTGAAATTGAAGAACGTATCATACAGCACTTGGCAGCTGCTGCTGCAATTCGTAGGTCGCACCGCCATACTAGAAGAGAAGGTCGTCGCAGCAGATCGGCAGCGCATGGCCACCCACAAATTCTAGTCTTTTCAACTGCTGAGTCCACTTCTGGTGGTTCTATGTCTTCAAATTCACGGGAAGAAGGGGATCATGAACATGCTCCTGCAGTAATTTCTGCTCGCCCATTGCCTATTGTGGACTCTACAGACGAAACAGCTGCAGACACATCTGTTCATGACACTGTCTTGGCTAATAATGGCTCTGTTATGTCAAATAATAGGTATTTTCCTACATGGCTATAATTCACATGTATGTATGTTTTCCATTCACATGCATGGGACTAACACTTGCTACATAATGATCTGGATCAGAGTTTCTAGGAACCAATCTTCACCTGTCAGCCAAGATGAAGCCGGACCATCTGACGTGCAGTCATTCTCAGACTCACTGAAATCACGCCTGCAATCAGTTTCAACAAAGTATACATCTAGTTCTACAGTTTATTCCTTCTAATATCAGACACATTTGTAAGTTTAAAAGCATCATTAGATATTAACTTACACAAGTGTCCACCATCTTTGCTATACCAGGTACAAGGATTCTATAACGAATAGTACACGTGGATGGAAGGAAAGATGGTTCACGCAGAAGAACACTATATCAAATCTTGGTTCAGAGGTGAGGAGGGAGGTCAATGCTGGAATCGCTGCTGTATCTCGCATGATGGAGCGATTGGAAACACGGGATGGAACAGGACCATCATCTACTTCGACAACCGACATTCATTCTGCTTCAGATACAAATAACCAAGGAGCTTCGCCCCCGAAAGTTGTGGCTGTTGTAAATGATGCCTCGTCTTCAGCAACTTGAATGTCACAGATCAGATTCTCAATGAGTTTACACTACATGTGGTTATGAAGTGTGGTGCGTGTTATGCTTCTACTCCAGAATACTTACTTCACAATCTGTCACATCATATAATCAGTTTGTCACATGCTCATTAGTCAGTGAAGCAGATGTTACATGCCAAGTTGTTGTTCAATAAATATTTGTAGACTAAACTGTGGTTTTACTGTGCAAATGAAATCATTTTTAGATAATTTGGATATGCACAACTGAGAGACTTGACAATGTTTTAGTCCCATCATTCAGGAATCATAGTTTACGAAAGGGTAATGTACTGCATTAGTGTCCATGATATACCGGGAAAATAGTTGGTCAAGTATTTCCCTCTTAATTGTCATGTATGCATGCCACAGCAACATGCCATCACTAGGGAGATGTACCGTCATGTCTTCTGTGTTTCCAAAAAGAATAACCACACACTTTGAACTGATAAGTAGATGTCCTGATTCACAACTACCAACTACTTGATCATTACCCATGTTAGGTGTCGTGCGTGTTTTGTGGAACAAACAGGGGGTAAGTGATGTGTATCTTATTTTCTGAAAAGTTTATATACCATTCAGATTTCAAGGGAATATGAAATAAATATTGATTAAACTATCGGTTCACAACAGGTTGATTAAGGAAAAATTTCTTTCTTTCTAGATTTTGATCTCACATTAAGACATAGAAGCTCACAAATATCCAGTTTCTCGGCTGTTGTGTGGTCCTTTTCATTTTGCTTACACAAAGCTTGAAAACAAGTGCTATTTTTCAGGTCCAGGACGAGACTGTTGCGAATGATGTCTCCTTCAGTAGGGACGTTGCTTCATCTCCGAATATGCTGCGTCAATAGGAAGAAGACACCATAACTTGCCGTTTCTTCTGAATGTTCGCATGCAACATCTGCAATGTTTTGTATGGATGCAATGAACTGGTTTGAAGTGCTAGAGATATGTTTCCTCTTCTGTAAATACCCCATTGTATAAGGAGTTATGTGCATATATACCACCACCTGAGCTTATTGGCCCCTGGGAATATAGAGCCAAAATACGATCTACGGTTCCGTCAGCTCTTTGCTGCCGCCACTAGCTCCTCGATTTTTTTTTCCCATCGGCGACTGCTTCCTCGCTCGTGGGCCTGCCGTGCCTCCCGGCGCTGCGCGGCCCCTCGCTCCCTGACAACTGCCTCTCGGGGGGGGGTCGCTCCCTCGAGGAGCTCTCCATCGTGGGGGCCCGCCTCTCCTTGCTCGCGGGCCTGTCACGCCTCCTCGCGCTGCGCCGCCTCTCTTCTCCCCGACGGTTCACTGGACAGGATTGGCTGCCCGCTTGCCTATCTTCGATCGGCCGTACGCCTGCCACGGTGAATCGCCCCTGCCTGCCTAGTCTTCTCGTGCTGATTCTGTGGACTTGCGCCTTGGTCCTCTGCACTTCTAATGGCGTCTACAGGCGGCACCATCTCTGTTCCTCGCTGCTCGGTGCTCTTCGATGGCACCAATTACATGGAGTTTATACAACATATGAGGGTGCACATGCGAGGTCTTTGTCTCTGGGGTGTTCTTTGTGGTGATCTTCGCTGCCCTGTTGTTGCTGCTCCGCCTCCGGAGCCTGTGCCTCCTTCTGACCCGACGAAGGATCCTAGGATCCTGCTGCTTCCTCAGCCTACAACAAGAAGGTTACTGCATATCAGGAGGCCTTGGATATGTATCGCGATCAGTTGGCGTTGTACACTCAGTGGGTTGTTGATGATGCTCGTGCTGCTTCCATCCTCATCGCCAGTATGCATCCTCTGTTTGCTGCGGAGATTGTTGGTTTGTCTACTGCTTTTGAGATGTGGTCTCATCTTCATCGCTGCTATGAGCTGCCTGGAGATGCCCTCTACCTTTCAGTGGTTCGTTTGGAACAGACACTTCAGCAGGGAGATTTGACTGTTGATGCCTTTTATGCTCAGATGTCTGCTGTATGGCGCTAGTTGGACACTCTCTGCATTGCTAGCTATCGTACCTGTGACTGTTGTCGTGCTCTCCGAGCTGAGTGCGATTTCCAGCGCATCTACAAGTTCCTCACTTGGCTTCGACCGGAGTACGAGCAGTGTCGCGCTCAGCTACTTGCACGTCACCCTCGTGTCTCGCTCGTGGAGGTGCTCACTGCTGTTTGCTCCGAGGAGACTCGTGTTCGTGATGCTAGTCTTCTACTGCTTCTTCCAGTGCCCACAATGCTTGCGGCTTCACCTACGGGGTCTTCTACACTAGCTCCTTCGATGACATCTGTTTCCTCGATGGCTTCTTTGGCTGTTGCTTCACGTGCTCCGTCGTCTGGTAAAGGCGGTCCTTACTATGATTATTGTGATCGTGCTGGCCATTGGGAGTCTTAGTGCTATAGGTGCTTCTTCTCTGGCTTCGACGACTACTACGTCTCCTGCTTCGTCTTCGACTACTGACGGTACTCAGCAGGAGATTTTGCGGCTGCTTCGTCACTTGTGCGTCTCCTCCCCCTTTGCTGCTACAGGTTCTGCTGGTTCTACTATGGTGTTTTCCAGCATTGAGAGACCACCTTCTTCACAGTCAGGTACTCTTCCATGGATTCTTGATTCTGGAGCTTCTTTTCATATGATTTCGGACTCTTCTATTCTTTCTTCCTTATGTTCTCCTTCGTCACCTATTTTTGTACTCACTACGGATGGTACTTCTCTTCCTATTGCTGGTTGGGGATCTCTTGAGACTTCTTCTTTTCATGTTCCTTTTGTTTCTTATGTTCCCCGCCTCACCTTACAGCTCATGTCCGCAGCTCAAATCACCGACCATGGTTGTCGTGTTATTCTTGATTCTTATTCTTGTTTTGTTCAGGATCGTCGCACCGGGTCCCTGATTGGTACTGGTCGTCGGCTTCGTGACTCTCAGCGCCTTTGGCAGCTTGATTGGCTTCGTCTTCCTTCCACTGCTGCCGGTCTTGCTACTTCTTCTTCCACAGGCACATTTTAGCAGTGGCATCATCATCTTGGTCATGTCTGTGGTTCTCAATTATCTTCATTAGTTCGTCGTGGTCTTCTTGGACCTATCTCAAGAGATGTTTCTCTTCATTCGTGTTAGGGTTGTCGATTGGGAAAGCATATTCAGCTTCCTTATCATAGTAGTGAGTCTGTCTCTCAACGTCCTTTTGATTTAGTCCACTCAGATGTATGGGGTCCTATTCCCTTTTCTTCGAAAGGGGGTCACAGATACTATATAATTTTTATTGATGATTTCTGTCGCTATGCTTGGATTTATCTTATGTCCTCTCGTAGCGAGGTTCTCTCCATCTATAGCCGCTTTGCTACTATGATTTGTTCTCAGTTTGACACGTCTATTCGTGCTTTCCGTGCTGATTCTACTGGTGAGTTCCTTTCTCGACCTCTCCGGGCTTTCCTCGACTCTCAGGGGACCCTTCCTCAGTTTTCTTGTTCAGGTGCCCATGCGCAGAACGGTGTAGCCGAGCGCAAACACCATCACCTCCTTGAGACCACGCATGTACTCATGATTGCCTCCTCTGTTCCTCCTCATTTTTGGGCTGAGGCTGTCTCTACTGCCACACATCTTATTAACATTCAGCCTTCCGCTACTCTTCAGGGGGGATTCCATTTGAGCATCTTTTTGAACATCTACCTGACTACTCTTCGCTTAGACTGTTTGGTTGTGTTTGCTACGTTCTTCTTCCACCTCGGGAGCGTACCAAACTAACTTCACAATATGTTGAGTGTGTTTTCTTAGCTATAGTTCTGAGCATAAGGGATATATTTGCTGGGATTCTGCTAGTCGTCGGATGCGGATTTCTCGCGATGTTGTCTTCGATGAGTCTCGTCCATTCTATCCTCGTCCTTCCTCTGATGTTTCACAGTCATCTTTGGTTGAGCCGCTTTCTTTCTTGACTTTTCCCGATACACCTATTGTTTTTGCACCTCCTTCGAGCCTTGTACCTTTGCCTACAGAGTCCTCTTCTATTTTGCCTTCTTCTGTGGTTTCATCTTCTGAGCCTTCACCTTTGGTTCCTGACTATACCATGAAGCCTCCAGTGACACATGTCTATACACGACGGGTTGTGTCTTCTTCTAATGACTCTTCTCCTGTGTCTTCTCCTGATGCTTCGGCATCTTCTTCTGACACCTCTCCTTCACCTGCACCTGAGTAGCTTCTTGGACGTGGTTGTCAAGTTCGTCAGCCTCCTGCTTGGTATGATCCTGCCGCTTTTTCTTCTACCGTACTTTCTGAGCCAACTTCATATCGTGATGCTATCCTTCATCCTGAGTGGCAGGAGGTGATGGTGGAGGAGTTAGCTGCTCTTGAGCGTACTGGAACCTAGGAACTTGTTCCTCTTCCTCCTCGCATTTGCCCTATCATGTGCAAGTGGGTATATAAAGTCAAAACTCGCTCTGATGGTTCTCTTGAGAGGTACAAGGCACATCTTGTGGATCGTGGCTTTCAGCAGGAGCATGGTCGTGATTTCGATGAGACTTTTGCTCCGGTTGCCCATATGACCACTGTTTGTACTCTTCTTGTTGTTGCTTCTGTTCGTTGGTGGTCGATCTCTCAGCTTGATGTCAAGAATACCTTTCTTAATGGTGAGTTGTGTGAGGATGTATATATGCAGCTGCCTCCGGGGTATTCTGTTCCAGAGGGCATGGTTTGTCATCTTCATCGCTCTTTGTATGGCCTTAAACAAGCCCCTCGAGCTTGGTTTGAGCATTTCTCTTCTGTTGTCACTGCTGCTGGTTTCTCTGCTAGTGACCATGATCCTACACTCTTCATACACTCTTCTTCTTGTGGTCGTACTCTTCTTCTTCTTTATGTTCATGATATGCTTATCACAGGGGATGATTCTTAGTTTATTGCCTTTGTTAAGGCTCGGCTTCGTGAGCAGTTTCTCATGTCTGATCTTGGTCCTCTTCGTTATTTTCTTGGGATTGAGGTTTCTTCTTCATCTGACGGTTTCTTCTTATCCCAAGAGAAGTACAGTCATGATCTTCTTGCTCGAGCCTCTCTGACTAATGAGCGTACGGTTGACACCCCGATGGAGCTTAACCTCCAGCTTCGTTCTCCTGATGGTGAGCCTTTGGCAGATCCTACCCACTATCGCCATCTTGTTGGGAGTTTGGTCTATCTTGGTGTCACTCATCCGGATATTTCTCATGCAGCACATATTCTCAGTCAGTTCGTTTCCGCCCCCACACATATTCACTACAACCATCTTCTTCGTGTTCTGTGCTATATGCGTGTCACTAGCTCTTGCCGTCTTTTCTTTCCACGCTCTTGTTCCTTGCAGCTCCGTGGTTACTCTGATGCCACCTGGGCTAGTGATCCCTCTGATCGCCGGTCCCTTTTTTCTTACTATGTTTTCTTGGGTGGTCCTCTCATTGCTTGGAAGACTAAAAAGCAGACCGCGATTTCCCGTTCTAGTGCAGAGGCTGAGTTGCGTGCTATGGTGTTGTTGACAGCAGAGCTTTCCTAGTTACGGTGGCTACTTGAGGATTTTGGTGTTCCTTTGACTGGACTGACTCTTTTTCACTCTGACAGTACAGGGGGCTATCCATATTGCCCGGGATCCGGTGAAGCATGAGCGTACCAAGCATATTGGTGTTGATGTCTTCTTTGTTCGGTCTCAGGTTCAGGATCAGGTGGTTGTTCTTCAGTATGTGCCTTCGGAGCTCCAGGTTGCTGACTTCTTCATGAAGGCACAGACCCGTGCACAGCATAGTTACTTTCTCTCCAAACTCAGTGTTGTAGATCCACCATGAGTTTAAGGGGGGGTGTTAGAGATATGTTTCCTCTTTTGTAAATACTCCATTGTATAAGGGGTTATGTGCATATGTACCACCACCTGTACTCTACTTATATGGGCTTATTGGCCCCCCTGGAATACAAGCTGATTATTCCTAACATGAACAATCTATGTACAAATAGTCATGGTAGTGCAATACATACCACACATACTTCTGGAGTTCTGGTCTTGTTTGTTTCTGTAGAATTCTGCAATGCCAAGTGCATGTTGTATTATATTTAGAGTGAACATGAACTGGGCAGTACTGATTGTTATTGGTGAAACTTTGCATCCATCCCACTTTTGAATGTATCAGCATGCATCCTGTTCAGTCCATATGTTTTCTTGACTTTTCTTTTCCCCGGTACAATAGTACACAGTGAACAGTTTACATGAATGCAAAGTATGTCAGACCCAGACAAAGTTAAGTTCTCTGACCAAACTGGCCTCTTCTTCAAGAAACTACTGGCTGATTAACTTAACATTCACAGTTTGACCTTGTGGTTCATCACATCACTCACTGTCATCATCTTTGTACAATTTTGTTTGTTCTTGAATTGGGTAGTCCGTTCCATTCAAAGACCAGTCACTGACAATGCAAGACTGACATTTTTCTTCACAATCTGCCAAACCTAAACTGTGCCCATTTCCACCAGTGGAGCTCACACCAGCAATATCTACGGACAAATTTCTTTCTTTCTCGATTACGATCTCACTTTAAGATGTAGAAGCTCATGGTCTTCCCTTCTCCTGACCATCGTGTAGTCGTGTGGTCCTTCTCAGTTTTTTCCCCCCGACAAAGCTTGAAATCATTTTTTCAGGTCCAGGATGTCTGTTGCTTCAGAAATATCACTTCAGTAGGGCCGTCTCTTCAGTTCTCAACCAAGCATTCGCGTCAGCACAAAGGACACAAAGTCCTTTCTGACCTCGACATGCAACTTTGCAATGTTCGCATGGATGTGACAAAGTGGTTTGAAGAGTCTTTGTACAGATGGTCTCATGGTCATGGTAGTGCAATGCATACCACACATATACTTCTAGCCTTGTTTGTTTCTGCTTGAAATCTGCAATGCCATGGCCATGCTGTATTTGACTGTATGAACCTTAGAGACCATTTCATCAGTCAAATCCCAAAAAGACGAACTCAGCAGTATGATTGTTGCTGGTGAGACTTCACATTCATCTCACTTTTGGAAGTATCAGTATACATCATGTTCAGTTCATATGTTGCTTTCCTTTTTCTTTCAGTACAAGAGTACACTATGAACAATTTACATGAATGGCAAGTTTGTCAGACCAGGCAAAGTTGCAGGTTCTCTAACCAAACTGGCTTCTGGGAAGCACCCGTAGCAGCCTGATGATCCATTCAAACGCCAGTAACTGTAGCAGCCTGTTCCATTCAACCATAGCAGCCTCTTCCATTGAACCGTAGCAGCCTGTTCCATTCAAAATTCAGTAACTGTCAGTTCAGGGCTAATATTTTTCTTCAGAATCAGCCAAACTTAAACTTTTTGTCGCACTGCATCAGTATGTTTCAAGATTAACCAATGTGCAGACTAATGTATGCCTCAAATAATAAATTAATTAATCTAATTAGCAAAATAACATCTCTCTTTATATGAACAACGAAGGACCTTCTCCTTTTGAACACCAGTTTCCAAGTCTCACCAGCTTCCATTTCCACCCAAGGAGCTCACACCAACAATAATGTCCATGGCCGTGGCATTGGCGGCCATCTTCGCCGTCTTCATCCTCAGGTACATGCTCGCCCCGAGTGGCAGGCGGAAAGCTCTGAACCTTCCTCCTGGCCCGCGGGGTTGGCCGGTGATCGGCAGCCTCGCCGCGCTAGCGGGCGCGGTCCCGCCGCACCGTGTGCTGGCGGCGCTCGCGGCGCGCCACGGCCCGCTCATGCACCTCCGCCTCGGCTCCTACCACACCGTGGTGGCCTCGTCGGCGGGCGCAGCCAAGCTCGTCCTCAAGACCCACGACCTCGCGTTCGCCGACCGCCCGCGCACGGCCGCCGGCGAGGTCGTCTCCTACGGTTATCTCGGCATCGTGCACACTCCCTACGGCGCCTATTGGCGCATGGCGCGCAAGCTCTGCGCCACCAAGCTCTTCTCGGCGCGCCGCGTCGACTCGTTCGAGCGCGTCCGCGCGGATGAGATGCGCGCGCTCGCGCGCGGCCTGTTTGAGCGCGCCGGCGGCGGAGCCGTCACAGTCAGGGAGCACGTCGCAGAAGCCACGCTGCGGAACATCCTTCGCATGGCGGTTGGGGAGAAGTGGTCGGGCTGCTACGGCAGCGCCGACGGAGAGGCGTTCCGGCGCACGCTGGACGAGGCGTTCGCGGTGACCGGCGCGGTGAGCAACGTCGGCGAGTGGATTCCGTGGCTGGGCTGGCTCGACCTGCAAGGCTGCATCCGGCGGATGAAGCGGCTGAGCGAGATGTACGACCGGTTCTTCGAGCAGATCCTCGACGAGCACGAGGAGCGGCGGCGGCGAACCGGAGCCGGTGAGTTCGTGGCGAGCGATCTCGTCGACGTGCTGTTGCAGCTCGCCGAGAAAGACAGGTCGGAGCCGTCGGAGGCCAAGCTCACGCGCGACGGCGTGAAGGCCTTCATCCAGGACATCATCGCCGGCGGCACGGAGAGCTCGGCGGTGACGATAGAGTGGGCTATGTCGGAGCTGCTGCGCCGCCCTGACGCCATGGCCGCCGCGGCCGATGAGCTCGACCGCGTGGTCGGCCGCGGGCGCTGGGTCACGGAGCGCGACCTGCCGGACCTCCCCTACATCGACGCCGTCGTGAAGGAGACGCTGCGGCTGCACCCCGTCGGCCCGCTCCTGGTCCCGCACTATGCCCGCGAGCACACGGTGGTCGCCGGCTACGACGTGCCCGCCGGCGCGCGCGTGCTGGTGAACGTGTGGGCGATCGCGCGCGACCCGGCGTCGTGGCCCGACGTGCCCGACGCGTTCCGGCCGGAGCGGTTCCTGGGTGGCGGCGTCGGCGCCGGACTCGACGTGCGCGGGGCGCACTTCGAGCTGCTGCCGTTCGGTGCCGGGCGGCGGATGTGCCCGGCGCACGGCCTCGCCATGAAGCTGGTGGCCGCCGGCGTGGCGAACCTGGTGCACGGTTTCGCGTGGCGGCTGCCGGAGGGGGTGGCGCCGGAGGACGTGAGCATGGAGGAGCACTTTGGGCTGTCCACGAAGCGGAAGGTGCCGCTCGTCGCCGTCGCCGAGCCCAGGCTGCCGGCGCACCTTTACGCCGCCTCCGACTAATCTGGTTTACGTTTTGCTAGACGATTAGCGCATTTACACGGGAAATCAGGCCATCACAAGATGCAACGTCGACCTTGCTTGTTGAGCTCAGAAAATGCATCGTGGATATACCTACACGGAGATGCTATTTAATGGGCATTTTTATGCTTTTTTAATAAAAAACCAGAAGTCAAATGCGAGTCATTAGATCTGGATCCAACGCACGACACATCCTTCCTCCATTCTTCTCAACTGCTTGCCCCGCGCACAACTGCTCTCCATCCTCAAGATGGAACGCCACATCCCCAGTCCCCACCTAGGTCGGTTGTGCCGGTGCACCTCGTGCCCTCGCTCTTTCCAAGTCTACTGGAGGTATCAGCGCCGCTTGCGTCTGCTGGTGTTACGTTGCCTTGCTCTGCTCCATGCCGCATCCTCTACAAAGCTAACCTACCACACCTGAAGCTAGCCTCCTCTAAGAGTGTACCCAACAACAGGGTCAACGTCGCCGCAAGTAGCGTGGTTCACATCCACAACTCCAGCAAAAGCATGCTCACACCATGGCTCCTAAAAACCTTGGAGTAATGTGCAGATGTGCTAATCTCAAAAAACAGAAATGATATATCTCAACCGTTTTTCCCCCTTTATCTTTCAGTCGATGTTTCTAGCCGTTGGATCTTGAACAAGAATATAATGTTCTGTGTTCCTCTCCTGCTTACTTGCACTTTTTCATCATTGGCATGATTCAGTAACCCCTGCCACTTCAACCTATCCATTTTCGAGCTCTCTGTCCTGGCACCAGCTCGAAAGTGGAGCTATGTATACTTGTTGGGGGTCAAATGACCTAAGGTAAGTGATCATGCATTGAGGCGAGGATGCCGGTTGTATCCGTGGACCCTCAGAAAATTATGATCTAGCTTCACCCCTGCATCACCCGTCCGTTGTTTGGCCCGCAGTTAGTGGCATCAGCACTGCCCTATCCCTACGCATGCCTCCTCCCAGTCTGACTTGCATCCTAGCAACCTCCCTCAAGCCGACAGTGATGAAGACCCCACGGCTGAAAGTCTGAAATCTTGGTTGATAACAATGGTGGTCAGAGACATGTCCACAATGGTCACTTGAATGTGTCTTGTGAATTTTCAAGTGACTAATAGTGTATAGCAGATATTATGGGGGGAAAATAGCTGGTTCAATCGACAGTGGCGAGGCGTTGGAATACATGGACAATTGCTGATCTGTTTATGACCTCGCAAAACAAAAAACTTTCAATAACCTCCTAAGGATCTTCCTCGTCTCCTTGTGTCATGTCTGCTCATTCAAAGGTTCCTGGCTGTCCCGTTCGCATCCATCTGGCGCTTTATTGGCTATTGGATTCGTTGGCAGTTTGGCACCACCCAATGGCATAATTGGGAATCAGAGTTGTATTACTATTATTTGGTTAAAATAAATTTGTTGTTCAACATGTAAGTCAAATATAGTACTAATTAAGTCTATTTCGAGTCTCCAAACATCTATATTATCCTAATCTATTGACTTATATTATTTATTCCAGTAATATCATCATAAATTAAACTTTTAAATATTATTAGCACACTTAAGTTATTATATATTGGTTAATATCATCTTTCATTATAACATTAATGTTCGACAATGCTAGGCTCGTGAGCCAACGAACCAAGCCAAACTCGATTTTTAGCTCGTCAACCTTAGCTAGCTCGTTATCAAACGAGCCTTAATGAGCCGAGTTGACTCGTCAGCCACCCCTAGTATACAGTGTCACCTAGCTAGCTCTGCCTATGGCACCACTCCAGCAAGATACCACACTGACCTCCATCTAAGCTTGGAGATAGAGAAATGCCACCAAAAGCTCGAGTTTCTATGCAATTGAAAAAATTATTAATTGGAGTTGTGTAAAGAAAATAATTATTTGATGATAAATAATTTCCCGATAAATTGGCATTGTAGAAAATGAAAATGTCAGAACAAGTTCAGCATGTAGAAAACCGTGGCAAAAAATAATGGAAGACGTATGTTCTATGGCTAAAGCACTGGTGACAACTGAACATTCATCTTCTATTTTGGTCATTCAACTCAGATTTCAAGAAAACATCAAATAAGTTCTTTTTAAACTACCAGTTCACAATAGATTGCTCTTTTTTAGATAATGGGGAAATGTTCTGGCTTTATATGCATACTGCCACACAATTCTTTGTTACAACCTGCATCATTAATGATCAAAAGGGAACACAAATACCTTCACACAGATAGATGCAGGACAAAAAAAAAACTTTCTTCCTAGATTACGATCTCACTTCAGGGTGTAGAAGCTCATGGCCTTCTTTATCGTCGGTCCTTTACATTCTTCCCCCACAAAGTTTTTTTTTCCAGGGCGAGGGTGTCTTTTGCTTGAGAATACCACCGTCGATGGGGGCGCTGTTGCTTCAGTTCTCGGAACTTTCTAACCTCCAGATGCAATGTAACTTGTGCAAGATTCACATGGATGTAATGAACTTGTCTGAAGGATCAATATACCAGACGGTTGTGCAACACTCACCACACGTATACATTTGGCCTTGTTTGTTTCTGTAGAAATCTGCAATGTCTGGACCATGATGTGTTTTGTCTAGTGTGTGTGTGGCTTTGAGACCAGTTCATTAGTCAAAGAAACATAAAAACACATGTTCTCATGTGCCTATTAAACCCTAAGATAGAATCCTAGAACCTGCATTAATTAACTGAGCAGTACTGACTATTACATTGTCACGGGTAAACTTTGCATTCAGTCCACACGTCTGCTTGTTTACTTCCAGTAAAACAGTGCACAATGAAAACGCTGCATGAATTCTGACCAAACTGTCCTCTTCTTCCAGAATTACCACCAGTTGATCGAGTAGCAAAACATTGACCGACAACCTTGTGAACTGTGAATGTGATCATCACACCACAGTTAACATGTGTTTCACATGTTTGTTGTGAATTTGTGATTGGGAAAGTTTCAGTTGCCTCCAAGCGCCGGTCACTGTCAGTTCAGGACTGATATTTCTCTTCAGAAGCAGCCAGCCCTAACTGCTGTGCTGCATCAGTCTGTTTCATGCATGACTGACCAATGTGCACCACGACTCTTACGCTACGGCTGAAACATCTATCCTGACAGCTAAAACATTGCTGGTGGGTTGACCGTAATCACAAATGCGATCTGCGCTAGCTGGTGCTTGACCGTAATCACAAATGCGATCTGCGCTGGCGGATGCTTAAGAAGCTCACCAGCAAAGATAATTTTAGCAAACAAAAAAAAGCTAGCAGTAGGTGCTCGTCCGTCAGCACCGTGACCGCGCCGCCGCCTCGTGCTGCAGCTCACGTCGTCGTGAGCCTCAAGGTAGACCAGCTCACGTTGTTGTGAGCCCCGAGGCAAACCTTCTTGGCTCTGAACTCCACCGTGTGTGCCGCCGTGTATGCGCAGTGACTCGGCCTACGCCTTTGCGCCATGCGCCAGCCATGGAGCTTCGTGCGAGTGCGTCGAGCTCAGAGGCGGCGTGCCTCCTTCCCCAACCGGAGTTGCCGCCTGGCACGTAGGTCCGCGTAGAGCTCGGCAGCGGCATGCCTCTGATGCCTCCTTCCCCAACCGGAGCCGTACCTAGCTGCAGCGGCGGCCAAGGACATAAGTAGCACAGTCACCTCGTCGGCAGTTCACTTCATCGCCGGTGCATGTCGGCAATCACCCTCCACATCCTTGCCAACCTGAGCAACGAATACGAATGAAACAAAAGTGCTGCAGTGATTTTGTTTTTTTCATCTACTACAATTAATTTCGGTGCCGCTATTCTTGCAAGATTGAGCACGTACCTCGGACAAGCTGCATGAGCAGCGGCAGAAGCCCGCCGTCGCGCACCGAAGCTACCCATGGGTCCACCGGCCGCAGCGCCTCTGCCCATGTTGTCGCAACTGCCTGTGGCTCCGGCCGACACGGCTCGTGCCCGCACCAGACACCATCATGGGGGCACTAGCAGCGGCTCCGCCATCTGCAGCTTGCCAACGCAGCACGCGCCGGCCACCGCTCCATCATCCGAGCTGGCTGCAGCTTCACTGTGGAGACAAAGATAAGGGAGAGAGATGTGAGGATAGGAGAGAAGTGTATGGTGAAAGTTATAAGATTGAGGATAAGGTAGGGATGCAGCAGAGGCACCGAGTGGAGATAAGGTCTGTTCGCTTCGCTAGCTTGGTGTCATTTGTGCTGGCGGGCCACCTAACGCACCCGCCAGCATAGATGCATCCCATCTGTGCTGATGGGCGCTTAGATTGCCTGCCAGCACAGGATCTGTGCTGGCGGGCACTAGCCCATGCGGCTCCGGTCACCTTTGTGCTGGCTGGTGCCAATTTCGCCCGCCAGCACACTAATTTCGACGTGTCAGCACAAATCGTTTCTGGCATAGTATTAGCGTACGATGAATGTGTGCCTCAAGTAACAGAATAATCTATGAAAAAAAGAATTTCTCCCTTTATATGCGGCCACCATGAGTCCATGATGAACCTGTGCCTCAAATAATAACATAATTTATAGTTTACCAAAAAAAAGAATTCCATCTTTATATATGCAACCATGAAACATCACCTCCTTGTACCACACTCTCGAAGGCCTACATTTCCAACGATGGAGCTCACAGCAACAGTGTCCATGGCCATGGCAATGGCGGCCATCTTGGCCGTCTTCGTCCTCCGCTCTATTTTCCCGCCACGCGGCCGGCGGAAGGTGCTTAACCTTCCGCCGGGCCCCCGGGGTTGGCCGGTGATCGGCAGCCTCGGCGTCCTGGCCGGCGCGCTCCCGCCGCACCGTGTGCTGGCGGCGCTCGCAACGCGCTACGGCCCGCTCATGCACCTCCGCCTCGGCTCCTACCACGTCGTGGTGGCCTCGTCGGCGGAAACCGCCCGTCTCGTCCTCAAGACCCACGACCACGCCCTCGCCGACCGCCCGCTCACCACCGCCGGCGAGATCAGCTCCTACGGCTACCAGGGCATCGTCCACACCCCGTACGGCGCCTACTGGCGCATGGCGCGCAAGCTCTGCGCCACCGAGCTCTTCTCGGCACGCCGCGTGGGGTCATTCGAGCGCGTCCGCGCGGAGGAGATGCGCGCGCTGGTGCGTGGCCTGTTCCGGTGCGCCGGCAGCGCCGTCGCCGTCAGGGAGCACGTCTCCGGCGCCACGCTGCGGAACATCCTCTGCATGGCCGTCGGGGAGAAGTGGTCGGGCTGCTACGGCAGCGCCGAGGGCGAGGCGCTCCGGCGCACGCTGGACGAGGCGTTCGCGGTGACCGGCGCGGTGAGCAACGTCGGCGAGTGGGTCCCGTGGCTGGGCTGGCTCGACCTGCAGGGCTGCTCGCGGCGGATGAAGCGGCTGATCGAGCTCCATGACCGGTTCTACGAGAAAATCGTCGATGAGCACGAGGAGCGGCGGCGGCGAGCCGGCACCGGCGACGGCGAGTTCGTGGCGAGCGACCTCGTCGACGTGCTGCTGCAGCTCACCGAGGAGGACAGCCACAGGCCAGAGTCGGAGACCAAGCTCACGCGCGTTAGCGTGAAGGCCTTCATCCAGGACATCATCGCTGGCGGTACGGAGAGCTCGGCGGTGACAACAGAGTGGGCCATGTCGGAGCTCCTCCGCCACCCGGACGCCATGGCGGCCGCCACCGCCGAGCTCGACTGCGTCATCGGCCGCTAGCGCTGGGTCACGGAGCGCGACCTGCCGGACCTCCCCTACATCGACGCCGTCGTGAAGGAGACGCTGCGGCTGCACCCCGTCGGCCCGCTCCTGGTCCCGCACTATGCCCGCGAGCACACGGTGATCGCCGGCTACGACGTGCCCGCCGGCGCGCGCGTGCTGGTGAACGTGTGGGCGATCGCGCGCGACCCGGCGTCGTGGCCCGACGCGCCCGACGCATTCCGGCCGGAGAGGTTCCTGGGTGGCGGAGGCGGTTCGACGTGCGCGGGGCGCACTTCGAGCTGCTGCCGTTCGGTGCCGGGCGGCGGATCTGCCCGGCGTACGACCTCGCGATGAAGCTGGTGGCCGCCGGCGAGGCGAACATGGTGCAGGGGTTCGCGTGGCGGCTGCCGGACGGGGTGAAGCAGGAGGACGTGAGCATGGAGGAGCACGTCGGACTGTCCACGAAGCGGAAGGTGCCGTTCGTCGCCGTCGCGGAGCCCCGGCTACCGGTGCACTTGTACGACGCCAGCGACTGAACGGGTTTACGCTTTACAATAAAGATTGGCGTACGCTTTCAGCCGAAAACGCAGGCCATCACATATCGTTGGAGCTTGCTTGACATGCATGCATGTGAGGCCAGGAGGCGGCAGGGAAATGGATGTATAGATGGCCAAATATGTCAGGCTCACTGGGCGCCCGAGGCACGACCCTAAAATGCACGACTCAGCCCGAGACGAATAGTGCCTGCACCAGCCCGGCACTATGCAACAAGCGGTACCTAGGCCGCTTACGTGCCGGCCCAAGCTCAGCACGATTTTTGGGCCGCAGGTCGGCCCGATGGCACCCGTATTTCCCAGCCCACCAACCAAACCCTAATCTATAAATCTATTTTTCCTCCCCCTCCTTTCCCTATGCCCCGGCCGCCTCCCTCCAACGTATCATTGGAGCTAGCCTGTCGAGCTTAGGAATTGTATCGTGGATGTAATCTAGTACATGTTCAGATCATGTTCAATGAAGGATCTGTCTGTGGCATTCTATTTTTCTCTGGTCGTTGAATGAAAATCCAAGGACCCATAAACGCCAAACAGAGATCACTGACAGAACAAACCAGTAGCGATGTTCATTGCTCGATCGGAGACCACAAGCAGACAGCATGCAGGTGTGTGTGCTCTGCATTATGATTGCAGTATGCATTGTTTGTCGTCGACTCTTTCATACTATATGTTCGGCTCATGTTACCATTTTACTAAGGTGCGTTTGGTTGCGAGGACGAAGTGGAACGGGACGGGACGATCCCACTTCATCCCGCGTTTGGTTGGAGGACAGGTGGGACGGGGACATCCCTACGAGGGAATATACCCTCCAGATGCGGGATGCCCCCATCCCACCAAAACGAGCGGACGGGGGCATCCCACTTCGCCCCCGTCACGCGCCGTCCGTCCGCACCGGTGGAGGGGGCGAGTTTGGGTGGCGGGAGCCGCCGGCGGAGGGGCCGGCGCGGGCGAGCGCGGCCGGCGGGCGGGAGCTCCACCGCGGCCGGCACGGGCGAGCACGGCCGGCGGGCGGGAGCTCCACCGCGGCCGGCGTGGGCGAGTGCGGCCAGCGGGCGCGGAGGGACCGGCGCGGGCTCGCGCGGCCGCGGCCGGCGGAGGCGAGCAGGGCCGGCTGGCGGGGGCGAGCACGGCCGCGGCCGGCGGGCGCGGGCGAGCGCAGCCGCGGCCGGCGCAGACGAGCAGGGCCGGCGGGCGGGGGCAAGCACGGCAGCGGCCGGCGCGGGCGAGCGTGGCGGGCGCGGGCGAGCGGGGCCGGCGGGCGCGAGCTCCACCGCGGCCGGCCGGTGGAGGAAGAAGATACCTGTTAGTATGACAGGTGGGCCCCACGAACGGTGTTAATAGAAGAAGAAAACGGTGCTCGTCCCGTCTATAGCGATCTCTCCAACCAAATAAAAAATTAGGACGGACCCATCCCATTCAACCAAACAAGAAATGGGATCATCCCATCCCGAAAAACTGGAACGGGACCGTCCCGTTCTACATTATCTCCCAACCAAACGCACCCTAAGTTACTGAAGAAACACACACATACAAAGTTACTGAACTGCAGTTACCTGCATGTTTGCTGCAACCATCTGAGCTCCGTACCTCCACCCCATCAACGGATTCTAATTCGACGACGTACGTGATGCGCGTTGACCGCGGGAAAATCCGCAGCGAGTTTCCCGGGAATATTGACCTGTTGTCCATCCACTATGCCTTTCGACCTGATGATACGCGCTGACCCTGAGATGCGCTTTGCCCTACGACGGAGGCAGCAGGCAGCCACATCGCACGTCATGTTCAGCATCCGGAAGTAGCAGGCATCCCAACCCGTCGTGTTGGCGTGGCACATCGCGATCGCGGTGGCGCCCGCGCCGCCAGCTCGACACGGACAGCCGCCACGTCGGCCGGCCGGTCGCAGTAGTGGGCCATGTACGGGTAAGGCATCGGGAGGCACGACACTACCGCCTTGCTGCCGCTGATACGCAGCGTACATGGCGCCGGTGGCGGCCTCCTCCTCCCGTGCACGATGGTGACCACGGCGAAGGTGGCCGGAGGCTCCGGGGACGGCTCCTCGCATGTCCGGAGGGTGGCGGCGACTTGAGCTGCCTTCTCTGACCCACGCGGGATCCGAAACATCCTAGGGATGGTGTTGAGTGTTGAGAATAACCGTCAACACTAACGCACAATTACTCCCTCATCTTGTGATTGAACTTGAGGATAATTGCAACTAACAGTTTGCAGCGGAATAATCAACACACAATGCACAAATGACACAATGATTTACGTGAACAATCTCCTCCAAGCAAGAGGAGTAAAAGCCACGGGGCAACCAGCCCACTCCCAACCTCTTCCACTTATTTCAATAATAGATACAAGAGTCTTCTTTAGAATATCTAGAGGTACATCTCATCAGCACCAACACTAACAAGGCAATTGCAACCTTGATATAATAGCACTAGCAACAACACCAAAGCGAGATTACAATAAGAGGTATCACTCTCAGCTTTGCTGAAAAATAGTTTCTGTCACCTTCAGAATCCTACTCACACGGAGCAAACCACAAATCTAAATATCCTCAAAATTGGTAGAACTGAAGTTCAACAAGTCTCTCACAAGCTGACAACCCCATTTAGCCCCTCAAATCATACTTCTACAAAAACTGTGCACTGCTAAATCTGCTGCTAACAGAGCTGACGAACTCCCCCTCAAATCTGATGCTCCACTAACTAAATCCTCAAACCACATGTATGCCATGCATGCGTGTTGGCTTCTCCGCAACTTCTGACGCTGCAAGCAAGACGAGGAAGCACCATACATCATAAAGCACTCACATTCACCATATTAGAGATGCGGTTTTCAAACCACATTTCTCTACTTTCATTTGCCTCAACGGCACTGAAAAAAAATAATGGAGCTCCAATGCACTGATGTTATTCTTATCTTGCAAGGTGGCGCGGCTGCTAGGAGAAGAAACGTACCTGCTGAAACAGGAGGGGTCCACTTCACCGGACATGGCTTCGGCGTGAAGGAGCTCTCTAGGGCGGAAGGACCATCCTGTAGTTGGCTTGTCTCCGGGTTCTGGTGCCACATCACCTGACATGCTTCGAGCTTGAAGGAGCTCCCGTGGGAAGTAGGATCATCATGTGGTTGGCTCGGGTGCCATGCTGCTACAGTGCCATTCATCGGAAATGCCTCTGGCTTAAAGGAGCTCATGCCGGAAGTAGGATCATCCAGGCAATTGGCTTGGGTGCCACGTTACTGGGTATGTCTCTGCATTGAAGGAGCTCCTGAAAGAAGTAGGATCATCAAGCGGTTGGCTTGGGTCCCACTTCACCGGATATGCCTCCGGCTTGAGCAAGCTACCATGGGCACCATTTTTGTTCAGTGATTGGTTCAGGTCCCGCGTCGCTGGATATGCCTCTTGCTTGAAGGAGCTCGTATCTGCAGCATGTGATGGTTGGCTCATGTCCCACTTATACTTGTACAAAAGCCCGAGCTTGAAAGCCCAGCATGGCACGATGGTCATCTTGCTCAGGCTGGCACGGACCGGTAGCTCGTGTCGGGCTTGGGCCATCACCCTATCATGCCGAGCAGCACGGCCCGTTAAACAACACTAGGCCCGGTGCCGACCCGTCCTCATACATAATTTTCAAAATCCTAGCCTCCTCCTGGCCTTCCCAGCACCAGCCAGCCAGCAACCTCTCCGGCTCTCTCTCCCCCCACAACCTCCCCAACGCCGCCACCCAACCCCCCCCCCTCTCTACACTCCGCAGCTCCCGTTTAGCGTCGAGGAAGGAAGGCCATTAGCTGCCACTCTCCTCCCCTTCTCTCTCCCCACGTGGATCTAACGAGGGATTGTGGAGCAGGTGGTGGCGTGTGTGGAGAGGCGAGGCGCGGCTCCCTCCTCTTCTTCCTCCCCGCGCGGATCTATGGCAACGCTATGACGGGATGGGACGGGACAGATGGGGCAAGGCTAAGCAGCTAGTGGTGAGTTGACGGATGGGGTGGCGGGGTGGAGTTGAGCCGCGGAGCAAGTGGGCAGCGGTAGCATAGAGTCCATCAGCGAGCAGCGAGTGCAGTGCTGACATGGCCCCGACAAGCTCCTTGAGCCAACCGGGCTAGCACGTTACGAAATGGGCCCTACGTGCTCATGCCTGGGCCAAGGGTCCAGCTAGTAGGCGGGCACAGTACGGCACGACTCCACCATCGTGCCGGGCCTAGCTTGGTACCAGCGAGCTCGTGAAGAGTTGCGGTATTGATCGGTGATGATATTTATAGGTGAGATGATGTGTGGGGAAGAGAAAATCTAATGATGTACTATATTGATACGTTTTACTTCTGGTATAAACCTTTTACTAGTGCAAATCGTTAACATTTACGCTCCACTAAAACCAAAGTTGATTTTTTTAAACTAAACATTCAGCATAAAAGTTGTACAGAAATTCAGCAAAGAAGTAACCCCTAGTCCCCAAGAAACTCACAGCAAAGCTAATATTTTTCCACAAAGAAACATAACTGTTAACCGGTCCACAAACTCAGCAAAGCAGCAAATCAACATTTTTCCACAATGTAACATAATGTTAACCGATTGCTACAAATTCAGCACAAATGTATATTGCTATCTATAGATTTAGTAGGATCATATTTTTTCCTATAGAAGCTTTCAAGGAAGAGGAAAAAAAAGGCAATGCAAAATTACAAGGAAAACTTGTCCCATAAAAAGTTCTTCCAAAATCGACTTTCTGCAAGAAGGAAGCTATAGTGGGTTATGGCTGCAAGAAGGATCTACTACTAAGATCCGAGAAACTAGGAGCTGATGGATGGCAATCTGATGTTTTCTTTGCTCCCTCGCACCATCACCCTTCAAGTATGTAGGTTCCGTGGACCTTGTGAATTAAACTGTGATTCATCACACCACACAGTTAACATCTTTTTACATGTGTGAATTTGTGATTGGGAAGCTAGTTGCCTCCAACTGTCAATTCAGGACTGATATTTCTTTTTCAGGAGACAACCCTAACTGTTGCGCTGCATCAATCTGTTTCGTGCATGACTGACCAATGTGCACATGCACCATGACCAAACTGTGCCTCCAATGATAACAGAATTTAGTTTATAAAAAAAACTCCTTGCCACACATTTGAGATTTGCTTTTCTCTCAATCACTCCCTAAAACTGTTGGATCTACATCCAAGGGTACATATCCACCCTTTCTTTCCTTCTCTATTCTTTCTATTTCTCCCGTACGTCTTCCTCCCAGTGTCTACCTCGCGCAGAGCCACGCAACTACCCCGCTGCCGCTGACCTCCCGCTCGGCTCCGGCGGCCTCGACCACCTCCGCCATCGCTGACCTCTGCCACCCAATGCTAATCTGCTTGGCTCATACTCCCCTGCCGCATCTGCCACCCACCGGGGATCCTCCACCGCCCTGCTCCGGTAGCGCGCATGCCGCCTCCGCTCCACTACCGTCTCTCCAACCTCCACCGCCAGCCGGCGAGCCTCCCTGAAGCTTCCTCTAGACCCGAGGGTCACAGGTAAATCCCCCACCCCAAACTCCCAAACCCTAACCTGAAATTCCAATCACCAATTCAATTTCTGGTATAATGTTGGTGATTGAGAGATATCTAAAAATCAAGCATTTGAAGAGTAGTAAATCTGAAAAAAAAGGAATTCCCTCTTTATATATGTGTCACCATGAAACACCACCTCATCGTACCACACTCTCCAAGTCCAAGGCTTCCATTTCCAGCGATGGAGCTCGCGGCAACGGTGTCCGTGGCCATGGCATTGGCGGCCATCGTGGCCGTCTTCTTCCTCAGCTCCGTCCTCCCGCCACGCCGCCGGCGGAAGGCACTGAACCTTCCGCCGGGCCCCCGGGGTTGGCCGGTGATCGGCAGCCTCGGCGTCCTGGCCGGCGCGCTCCCGCCGCACCGTGTGCTGGCGGCGCTCGCAACGCGCTACGGCCCGCTCATGCACCTCCGCCTCGGATCCTACCACGCCGTGGTGGCCACGTCGGCGGAAACCGCCCGTCTCGTCCTCAAGACCCACGACCTCGCGCTCGCCGACCGCCCGCCCACCGCCGCCGGCGAGATCTTGGCCTACGGCTACCGGGGCATCGTCCACACCCCGTACGGCGCCTACTGGCGCATGACGCGCAAGCTCTGCGCCACCGAGCTCTTCTCGGCGCGCCGCGTGATGTCGTTCGAGCGCGTCCGCTCGGAGGAGATGCGCGCGCTGGTGCGCGGCCTCTTCCGGTGCGCCGGCGGCGTCGTC
The DNA here is from genome assembly GCF_000263155.2 of Setaria italica. NCBI lineage: Eukaryota > Viridiplantae > Streptophyta > Magnoliopsida > Poales > Poaceae > Setaria > Setaria italica. The sequence goes on along the minus strand of NC_028451.1, from coordinate 3,194,742 downwards.
GCCGTCAGGGAGCACGTCACCTGCGCCACACTTCGGAACATCCTCCGCATGGCGGTGGGGGAGAAGTGGTCCGGCTGCTACGGTAGTGCCGAAGGCCAGGCGTTCCGGCGCACGCTGGACGAGGCGTTCTCGGTGGCCGGCGCGGTGAGCAACGTCGGCGAGTGGGTCCCGTGGCTTGGCTGGCTCGACTTGCAGGGATGCGTCCGGCGGATGAAGCGGCTGAGCGAGATGTACGACCGGTTCAACGAGCAGATCCTCGACGAGCACGAGGAGCGGCGGCGGCGAGCCGGAGCTGGCGAGTTCGTGGCCAGCGACCTCGTCGACGTGCTGTTGCAGCTCACCGAGGAAGGCAGGTCTGAGTCGTCGGAGGCCAAGCTCACGCGCGACGGTGTGAAGGCTTTCATCCAGGACATCATCGCCGGCGGCACGGAGACCTCGGCGGTGACGATAGAGTGGGCCATGTCGGAGCTTCTCCTCCACCCGGACGCCATGGCCGCCGCCACCGCCGAGCTCGACCGCGTCGTCGGTCGCGAGCGCTGGGTGACCGAGAGGGACCTGCCGGACCTCCCGTACATCGACGCCGTCGTGAAGGAGACGCTGCGGCTGCACCCCGTGGCCCCGCTCCTGATCCCGCACCACGTGCGCGAGGACACGGTGATCGCCGGCTACGACGTCCCCGCCAGCGCGCGCATGCTGGTGAACGTGTGGGCGATTGCGCGCGACCCGGCGTCGTGGCCCGACGCGCCCGGCGCGTTCCGGCCGGAGAGGTTCCTTGGCGCCGGCGTGGACGTGCGCGGGGCGCACTTCGAGCTGCTGCCGTTCGGTGCCGGGCGGCGGATCTGCCCGGCGTACGAACTCGGCATGAAGCTGGTGGCCGGCGGCGTGGCGAACTTGGTGCAGGGGTTCGCGTGGAGGCTGCCGGACGGGGTGAAGCCGGAGGACGTGAGCATGGAGGAGCACTTCGGGCTGTCCACGAAGCGGAAGGTGCCGTTCGTCGCCGTGGCGGAGCCCCGGCTGCCAGCGCACTTGTACGACGCCACCGACTGATCTGGTTTACGCTTTACAATAAGATCTGCGTAGGTTTCAGGCGAAAACACAGGCCATTCATATGTCGTTGGAGCTCAGAAATTGTATCGGATCATTATTCCAATGTTCAATAAAGGATCTGTCTATGTCACTCGATTTTTCTCTGGTTGTTGAATGAAAATCCAAGGACACCCATAGCATTCTTCTTTCTCTGTCAGCCATGGCTGGTTCTCCTTGTAAGCAAGCTCCCTGTCCCCCCTGACCCTACTCTCCTTTACGTGGTCATGTTCATGTCTGCGCATACGCCAAACAGACATCACTGAAAGAACAGACTAACCGACAGCTCATGAAGCAAGGCGTGACTCATGGGATCCTAGGCCATGGACACAGTGCAAGTTCAGCTTTCTGATGACTGAGGCCTCGTTTTCGATAGCCCAGGAATGATTCCAGGCCAGGAACTGTTCCAGGACCGGATTGAGTGAATCAGGTTCTTCACTCAATGCTGGTCTAGTTCTAATTCTGTCCATGAACTATTCCAGTCTTCAAAATTTGTATTGTTCGGCTGGACAGGAACAGGTTGTCCAGGATTTCAGTTAAAAACACAAAACAAAATCGGTAGCTCTAAAATGAAAGAGTTAATACTCAATCCAAATTGGATGATATCCTATAACAAGGAGATCCCAACCTTCAAGATCACCTAATTAAATTACTCTGAAACATAATAGAACCACCATTGCATGGTCACCTGACATGGACATATAAACTACCAGTTCTCTGTGCTGCAGAAACAAAACAGACTCTAGATCCCTCACCAGCAGTTGTCATAATTAAACAGACTAGTACAACCAAAATAGACTCCAGATCCCTCACCACCTCACCAGCACTTGTCCTAATTAAACAAACTAGTACAACCAAATAGAAACAAAACCACCAGTTCTCTGACAACATTTTATGCTTCTTAGTGATGCAGTTGAAGCACCGACTCCAGATCCCTCACCAGCACTTGTCGTTCGAGTGCTGCAGAAACACATTTTTCAAAAAGACATCAGTTTGTCGAAAATATTGAACACATAATTAAACCGATGGAAGTGGATATTGGAATAAGCACCATGACTAAAAACCACCACAACACACAAAGTTAAACTAGTCATGAACACTGCTAGGCCATCTCATTCCTAAGCCAAATCGAAGCGGATTCTTCGTCTTCTTCACTTGCACAAATAAAAGTCTCTTTGTTTTCTTTGCTCTTGGTGAAGATTGCATAAGCTTTGGTCTTTTCCTGTTTGGTCACTTCCATTGTGTTGATGATTGATATGCACCTTTTGATGGAGTATTCATCACCTTTAGCAGCCTCCTTATATCTTGCCTCCTTTTCTCTTATCTCATTTTCTCTTGCCTCATTTTCTCTTTCTAGCTGTTTAGCTTCATCTTCTACTTGCTTTGTCCTCATTTCGAGGAATCTCTCCATCATGGTTTTAAGTTTTGCACTCTTTCTAGACCTTTGTCCTTCCTTTTCTGGTTTCTTTCTTGTCCACTCCTTGCCTCCTCTTGTTCATCTCTTGCATCCTTTTCTCCATCCTCTTCGTCATGTATCTCATGAATTTCCTGTAGGGTTTCTTCCTCAGCTTGTGCACCATCGTCTACATCATCAATTTGGTGAAGCGGCTCTTCCACACATTGTGACTCAATAGAAGTGAAATTGTTTGTCCCTTCAGCCAGATGACCTACACAATAGAGTATTTTAAACACCAAGCAAGCATCCAAATAGATACCCAAATAGATCATAGAGATCTGACTGGGAAAGAGCTTAGTATACAGAACTTACCATCATAGAGTTCTCCCAAAGCGTCAAAGAGTGGAAAGCTTGCCTTGTTGTTTTGAAACTTCTTGATTTTGGGGAAAGTCTGCACATTTGAAGAAAACATTGATCAAATACAAAGTTATCACTATGAGGTTATCCATAGAATTACTTTAAGAAATTAACTTACCACCATGAGGTCAAGCATTAGTAATAAAAATTTCATAGCATCAATAATAAAAAATTGATAAGAAAGCATGAAGAAACATTAAACACCATACCTCGTGGTGAATCTCCACTCCTCTTTGCCCCACTGCATTTAGGAGAAGGCTTCTTTTTAGTAGCACTTGTTGTAAGTAGAAACCTACTCAAAGTCCTTTCCACATGGTTCCTCAGTAGTGCGTGGTGGTGGTTGAAGAGCTCCTTTGAGTTTTGTGGTCTTCGATGTCTAGCTCCAAATTCTTTCAAATGGTATCGAACCCCTCGATATGGAGCAAGGAAAGATGGAATATTTGCATACCCTCCATCAACCAGATAGAATTTGCTTGGAGGTACCTGGAAGTCCTTACTCATAGCCGATCTTAGCACTCTGTAATCTGTAACTGATCCCTCCCATCCACTAGAAATAAAAGTGATGTTGAGATCGAAATCACATGCCACCATCACATTTATGCTTAGTGTGCCCTTCCTATTCTTAAAAGGAGAATGCTTCTCAGGGGATATGGAAACGGGAATATGAGTTCCATCAATGGCACCAAGACAGTTCTTGAAGAATGGATAGTATCTAGGATTCTCTAGGATTTTTGGATGCACTTGATTAGGATTGGGGGACTGGAGGAAACGGCGAGAAAGTGTGGGAATGACCTTGTTGAAGAAGTGGTTGATGTGATAATGGAATGTGTCATTGCTGTGCCCAAAGGTCACTGCTAGATCCTCATATGAGGCGTTGCGACTTAACATGTATAGGAAGAAACCTAACTTCTCCTCCACCGTAATCCTTGTATCAACAATGAACCTTTTGCTTCTAAGATAAGTTGCCACCTCTTTAAAGATGTGGGGTTCCATCCTAAATGTAACTTGACAGTTTTTGACATATCCCTCAAGGAGTCAACGAACCTTAACCTCTCCTGTTTCTTCTGATGTATGACGTTTCTTCTTTACTCCCCCTTCTCTAGCAAAACCCATCAGATATAAGGTAGGGAATATAAACATCATCATGCCATCATCTTCTTCCTCCCTCCTCTTTCTAATACAATCTCTCAATGAGATACTCATTGCAGAACTAAAGCATATAAATTTATAGTCAGATAGAAACTAATAGATAAAATGGAAGGCTAAATAGGTTGTCATGGCAATTTTACTCATTGCAATAGAAAAAATGAAAGGCTGAACATGTTAAATAGAAAAAAAATGAAAGACTTAAACATAGATAGAATTCTGTAGCTACTAAAGTTGGTACCAGATCTCAAGAAGGGGGTGGTTCACCTTCCCCAACTCTTAATGGTGCTGGTGGAATCTATAAGTCAGCACATCACACAGAAGTCAGTGCTAGAGATGATGGCATAAACGAATGGTCCAACGTAGAGCAGTAGCTTCAAAGGACTTCTAAAAAGAGCAAGCTGTAGTTCAAGTGTACTTCAAAGGACTTCAAACGAATGGTGCTATAAGCTGCATAGTTTCAAGTGTCCACTAGCACTCTGATCATGACTGGCTGGCTGTGTAGTTCACAGTAGGTGGAAATAGTGCACTGTGAATGGGAAACAAATTGCAGCAGTTTTACAACGCATGCCTGTTTCTGCATCTTAAGGCTAAGCAGGCTTTCCAGCAAACCCGTGATCGACACATTCCGGCTAGTGATTATCAAAGTGCGCAGGTCTGATATTCCTCGAGTAACCAGGGTTTGATATTCCTAGAGTATCTGATGCTTCGGTCCATTCAGAAAACAAACATATTGCAAAACTTGAAACAGTGGAAAGGTGCAAATTGGACCATTCTACGTTTCATATAACTCGGATTCAGACTAATGGCGACAATTGTCACTTCATTAGAAATTTAGAACAATAGGACTACCAGCTCAGATTCAGACTACTGGTCACACCAACTGTAACTAAACGAGTGCCCTCAAAAGAAAATGTTACTGAACGAGACTCAAGTCACACTTCAGTCGATCTTCAGTTATAGCAGCACATCCTATTAATGTAAAAAAGAAGGCCGAACATCACAGTCCATCATGTCAATGTCGGCCTGTATCACCACCTACTCAAGTACAAGACCAATGACGAGTCGACGATGACACAAGAAGCGCCAGATCGAGCGGAGGACACGAGAAGCAAGAAACCTAGGGCGAGAGGGAGAGAAGAAGAAAAGGCAGCGGCTTACCGGCGAGAAGGCGACGGCCGTCGTCGCGGTGGTGGCCGTCGAAGATGTGCCACGCCGTCACCTCGCACCGCCACGCCGCCACCTCGCGCCGCCACCTTGTCGCCTCGCACGCCGCCAGCGATTTGTTTCGCCTCTCGCCTCGCGTCGGGCTGGATTCGTTCTGGGGGTGAGAAGGTAGGGTTGCGATCCGGGCTATGGAGTGTGGGAGGATTCCAATCCAGACCCGTTTTCTTTCCAAGCTGGGCCAAAATAAACAGCTCTTTCAATACAGGCCTGGTTTCGAACCGGGCCACTTCAAACCACCCGCAATGGGTCTCATTCCGGGCCGGTGAAAACAAATGGGGCTTGAAGAATTACAGGGCTGTAAAAGCAGGACGCTTAGCTTCTGCAACCAAATTTTGACGAAACGACAGGAATGCAATTTGAAACCATGCACATCTGAAGCATAGATGATTGTTGGATATAATAATTTCTCATGAACAGTTTACTTGATTGCCCGCTCGATGATCATCAGATGAAAGACATGAACAAACTTCATAAGCCAACTGCTACTTGGCTCAGTTAATCCTCTCTTTTATCAAACACTACTTCCTGCAGGCAGCCAGAGAACGTAGTCGCGCGGCATGAAGTGGCAGATCTCCTCCCTGCGCGTCGCGTTCAGCATCCAGAAGTAGCGACCGTCCCAGCCCATCGTGCAGTGTCGGCGTGGCACATCGCGACAGCGGCCACGCCCACGCCGCCGGCCGCGTCAGCTCGACGCGGAGCTACTCTACGCCGGCCGGCCGGTGGCAGTAGTGGACCATGTACGGGTAGGGCATCTCGGGTGGCACGGCACCACCGCCTTGCCGCCGCCGCCGCCGCCGATGCGCGCGACGCCGTCCAGCGCCACGGTGTACCTGGCGCCGGCAGCCTCCTCCCCGTGCACGATGGTGACGACGGCGCGCGGTGCGCTGGTTCCCAGCGCACCGGCAGTGAAGGCGGCCGCCGCTTGCTGGGAGGTGGTGCAGGTGTGCGGCTCTGAGGACGGCTCCTCGCATGTCCGGAGCGTGGCAGCGACCTGATCTGCCGTTCTCGAGCCACGCGGGATCCGAAACATCCCCAGGATGGTGTCGAGCTGCTTGTAGCCGACGGGGATGGCGTCCGCGGCCGCCGAAGAGACGAACCTCGGGGGAGCTGGGGCCACGGCGTCGCCGGCGAACCTGGTGCCTTCCGGCAGGATTGCACCCGGGGACAAGCTCCTCCTCAGCAAGAGCATCCCGGGCTCGACGTGCATGCCATGAACGCGTGCTGGCTTCTCCGCAACATCTGACGCTGCAAGATTTGGAGGCAACATGATGAATTCCAATACACTGATGATGTTCTTGTCTTGCAAGACGGTTACTAGCACTAGGAGAAGAAATGTACCTGCCAATACAGGGGCGGTCCACTCCACCGGATATGGTGGCCTCGTCGGCTTGACGAAGAAGGAGCTCCCTAGGGCAGAAGGACCACTGTGTTGTTGGCTCGGATATGCCTCTTGCTTGAAGGAGCTCGTATCTGTAGCATGCGATGGTTGTCTCATGTCCCACTTCATCGGATACGCCACCGGCTCAACCGCGCCGGTGGTGCACTGATGAGAAGGGAGAGAATAAGTAGTAGGACACCATGACCCATGAGTGTTGAACTTGCATCAGTCATGGTTGCTTACATGGTTTACTTGAGATGTGAGGAGGGTGAAGAGTTGTGGTATTGAGACATTGGGTAATGATGGCATTTATAGGTGAGGGGATGTGTGGGGAAGAGAAAAGCTGATGATATATATTGGTATATATTTCACTTCTGGTACAAGTCTCTTATTAGTGCAAATCATCAATATTTATGCTCCACTAAAACCAAAGTCCACTTTTCACCATAAATTCAGTACAAAAGTGCCTTTTTTACACAAAATCCAGCACAGAAGTAACCCCTAGCGCCCAAGAAACTCACACCAAAGCTAACAGTTTCCCACAAAGTAACATAACTGTTAAGCGCGGTTACCACAAATTCAGCAAAGAAGTAACTCATAGCCCCCCAAAACCTTGCTGCAAAGTTAACACTTTTTCACAAAGTAACATAATGTTAACTGGTTACCACAAATTCAGCACAAAATATATTGCTATCCACAGATTCAGTAGGATCATATCTTTTTCTAAGGCAAAATTATAGGGAAAAGGTATCACATAAAAAGTTGTTCCAAACTCCACTTTTTGCAAGAAAGAAGCTATGAGGGTTATGGATGTTGACAGGTGGTAATCTACTACTAAGATCCGAGAGACTATAAGAGATGATGGAGGGGGTGGCAACCTGATGTTTCCTTCACTACCTTGCACCATCACCCTCCAATGTATGTAGGTCGATCTTGGACAAATTCAAGCGAATATGTTAAGATAGGAATGTTAGATATTGTGACAAATATTTGTATGAGTCCGGTTATGATGTGACTTAAGTTGTATTTAGCAGTATAAGTTAGAGTCCATGTCAAACTCTATAACTCGGGCCTCCTCATAAATATGAGAGGAGGGTTGTTGTTGTAACCACGATGACGACATAGCGATAGGCTCGCACGGGGAGGTGGCACGATGCCGGGACTCTAAAGCGGCCGGTGTTGCGGTATTGGGGAGGAGTGCCCGTAGTCATGCCTCGGGGACGGGGATGTAGACTTCGGTTGAACCTCGTCAACAAAGATCGTATCTCCGGTGTCGTTTGTGATCTTTCATGTTCGTCTTGGTAGATCCAATCAACGCTTCCGCTGGTGGAGATTAGCGGGTGGCTCGTCACTGTGAGAGCTAATTTTCTAACAAGGGCCTGCACAAGACTAGTCAAAGATGGAGGACAGTGGGGTAGAACCAAAATTTGATGTGGCACTATAACTACCAAGCACTAAATCCAATGCAGTGGAGCTAGCTAGGAGACTGCTTGATTTGGCAGCACTGCCTAGGGTTTGAGCTAGAAGTTGTCGTCGGGGCTTAACTTGTCACCATAAGTTCAGTACAAAAGTATCTTTTTCTATCCACAAATTTAACACAAAACTAACTTTACACCACAAAATTCAGCACAAAGCAGCACAAAAGTAATATCTCTTCCCCTCCTCATCACCACACCTCCCTAAAAAAATGTCACCATAAAGTAAACATTTTCCCATAAATGCAACACAAACATAAACCGGTACCATAATTCAGCAAAAAAGTGTTTGCAACAAAGATAACAGGAAAAAAATTCCTGTACTTTAAAAACAACTTTTTTGAAAGAAAGTGCCAGAGAGGAGCGCCGACGAGTTCATATATGACAAACTAGGGGCTAATGGAGGGAGAGCTTCTTTGGAAGGCATTAGGAGGGAGGTCATGCCACCAATGGATCATGACGTGCTATCACTTGGGATGATTGCCTTTGCTCCCTGTAAACCTGGACCCCAACCCTTCAACATATGTTAGCCTACGTAGGACATATCCAAACAAATCTATGATAGCAAGGCCTGCAGTACATGCCCGACCACATGATTATAGCCCAATGCAATATAGATAATAATGGTGGGGAGAACCTAAATTTGGAGGTGACACTTGCAGCTTGTGCAATATTCACATGGATGTAATGAACTAGTTTGAATGATAGTACATGTATAAACGTTCATATGATAGTGCAATGCATACTACTATTTTTGTGGAAACCACATATATACTTCTGGTCTTTACACTAGTGCGCTACCAGTCACGCTCGTGTTGCGCGTGGTATGCGCCCCGTGCCCATGCATGGGTCGATCAGTTACACTTTATTTCTGGTGGGTGACGTGGGCTGAGGTATAACCATGAGAAAGATCATATGAATGGAGTTGTTATGGGACGATGCATGTGTGAGACCGATAAGAAAGTTGTGTTGTGGTTTGTACTACTCCATTTCGCTATTACGAGTAATCATAATTTTTCCCTATTTTTTTTACCAAAGTCAGCGGAGAACCCTACCTATTTTTTATAATTTTTTATTCCATACCCGTTTAATTCGCTCCCATGGGGAGTCAAACCCAAGCTTGTTGGGTGCTACTCAAGTGCTCTAACCAACAGGCTAGAGACTCTTTCACTATGATGTTCATTTTTGTAATTTGCTTACTACTCTCTACGTTTATTTTATAAGGTGTACGCGCATATCAAGATTCAAACTATGTTATCTTTGATCAATAATTTAACCAATAAAGTTTTATTTTTATAATGTAAGTTTGAATTGGTTAGATTTGTATTCAAATGTACTTCCCATAAATAATATAATATAAGATAAATTTATGGTCAAAGTGTAATTTGGAATATCGTGCCATATCATATCACGCCTTATAAAAATAAACGGAGGGAGTAGTAAATATATTTTTAAGATGTTTTATGTCCGTTGGCAAATTATATGTACTTGTGCTAAAGTTGCTATTAAATGCCATCTAAAGTTGTTACGTTATTGCACAGTATTCACCTATTACATGGATACTTCGATACGGATACGCGATACGGCGATACTCCGATACGCCATTTTCTCAAAAATACCGAAGCATGCCGTGCTTCCGTGGAAATCTGCAATGTCTACGTTTATGTCACTGGAAGCATCGGTATGTGTCACATGTTTGCTTGGCTTTTTCCAGTGCAAGATTACACAATGAACAATTTTTACGTGCAAGAATTATGTCAGACTAAGGAAAAACTTCAAGTTCTAACTAAACTGGCCCTCTTCTTCTAGAATTACTACCAGCTAATTAGTTAAACATTTAGTGATTAATCTTGTGTGATTCATCGGTCACTCAATGCCATCGTCTTTATTTGCACATTTGTTAGATGAATCTTTGCAGAGTTAGTTCAGGACTGATATTTGTTGCCAGAAGCCACCAACCCTAAACTGTTGCACTGCGTCAGTCTGTTTTATGATTGAGCACCATGACCAATTTTCTGAAATATAACAGAATTAGTTTATGGAGAAATATAATAGCTCCTTTGTATTCTAGCGCACAGGTATTTGCAGATCAGCCCAATGTCATGGCGGCTCTGTTTTCTGAAACAAAGGCCATCGCCATTGGGAAACATAAGTGTAACCATAGCCACAAGAGTGATGCTGACACTAAACCACATCAATGATGGAAATAACACTATATGCTTGTCTAGCCTAGGCTCACCATTGATCCCATCTGGCTGCTGTGGCGCCACACCATACCAGCAACCTCTCATGGTGGCGATGGCACATTGGCACGAAGGCACTTTGCTACACAGCACACATGGTGAAGCTCTGAAATCTGAATCATGGCTGGGCCAATTCCGATGCATGTACATTGAAATAAAGACAGTACATACATCTGCAAAGTACGTGCATGGATCTTGAAAGGAACATCAGATGGGACCAACGGCCCAAAGGTTCCCGTGGCGTATATTGTAACAGCGTTACAGGCTACTAAGCTTGTAACAAGTAGATACTCACACTTGCGAGGGAGCTTGTCTTGTATAATATTTATGCCAATATGTTGGCAAGAACACATTCCGAAACCCTAGTACACAAAGAGTATGATGAGGCAACATGTATAGACTGATTTAGTTGTTTGTTTCTTGCATTTGCTACTTATAATCTGATCCCATGGTATACTCAGATACGAGTTTGGAAAATAGGGATGAACTGTCCTCCAGCAATTTTGCTGGTGTGTCATGCTCAGCGATTTCACCTGTTTTACAACATGAGCAATGTTAAAGTGGGAGGAGAAACAAAGTAAACATTTTTTTTTGGCTCGTGAGGGTCTTACTAACCGTTGTCCAGAAGCAAGACTTTGTCACTGTCAAGAACTGATGTGATACGATGTGCTATTGTAATCACCGTGCATTCAGCAAATTGATGTTTTAAGGTTTTCTGAATCAAATTGTCCGTTATTGGGTCTACGGAAGAAGTTGCCTCATCCAGAACCAAGATCTTTTTCCTTTTCAGAATCACCCCTCCCAAACACACAAGTTGGCGCTGACCTGCGCTCCAGTTTTTTACCACTTTCTGTCACTGCAGTTCAAAATTTAAAACGAGTTATGGTTTTGAAATCATAGTCTTGGGACCTTCTGGTAGATATCGAACCTGTCGAATCAAGCTTAAGCTCATTCTAACTTCGTCCCCAAGATGACAGGAATCCAATGCCTAGAGACCACAAACATAAGCATTTTTAGCAACCAAATAGCACAAATGAATGTTTTGATTAAAACAAGCATGTAGGACAATTAAACTGTACCTCCCAGATTTGCTCATCGGTATACTCCCCTAGGCGGTCAATATTGCTTCGCAGAGTCCCCTGAAACATAACAGCATCTTGTGGAATGATGCTCAATCTCGTCCGAAGGTCATGCAGTCCAATGGTGCAGATGTCAATGCCATCTATCAACACTTGACCAACACATGGGTCCACAATGCGGAATAGTACTTGAATCAAGGTTGACTTGCCACCACCTGTTCTTCCACCAATACCCATCTTCTTTCCTCCTGGTAAGATGCATGTCAGGCCTTTCAAAACAAAAGGCAATTGTGGCGCATACCGTACCTGTATTGCATACAATAATTTCGAAAAAATGGGGAAATTAACTAGAGAAGTGCGTAGCAGGTAATATTTGTTATCCACCATAAGAAGTGATCTATTTTTCTAGAATATTCTGTTAACAGGAGGAACAATATCAAAAGCAAAATGACATGTTAATATTGGAGTAATGCTTGTAACGAAAATGTTCTTTTAAACAACCAGCATTACTATCCCTTAACCTATATCACAATTTTTTGGAAGTTCCACAAATACTGATTAGAGCGACACTTATGCACACTGATAATACATAAAGTTCAAGAGACAAACGCGGAGGTTGCGAAGCTCAATTTTGCCCTCTGTTGGCCACTGGCAATTGGGTCTACTTTCTGATGTTGTAAGCGGTGGTTCAGAAGGAATATTCATATACTGCAACATTCTTTCCACGGATACCATTGTATTTTCCAAACTGCAGAGGACAGCAATAGCCCACCCTTGTAGCATATTAAGACTTAGTCCATAAGTGACTGCAAGACCAGCAGTCTCTGTACAAAATATTATCAGGCATGTTAGTAGACACAAAAAACAATTTTTTTATCTTTCTAGAAAAATCCTGATTTACTTACTTGGGTTGATTAGAGCAGCTGGTGAGGAGACCAAAAGTGTCAGTGTGAAGGAAAAAATAAAGGATGAGAGAATATCCAAGCGAAAGCACAACCATTCCATAGCAGCTGCGTTATATAAACTTGGTCGAGATAAATTGTCCATCAAATGTCCAACGAAACTGATAAATTGCCTTTCCTTTTGAAAGCATCTAATGATATTTGAGCCAGCTATTGATTTGGAAAAGTGTTGCATCACAGGGGCTCTGCATACTCCAATCAACCTTAGCAACTCTCTAGCAGCATCTACGTAGTATTGCTAAAAGTGTGGAGAGTGTATGATGATTAGAATCATAACATATTATGCACAGAACACATAATTATAAGTCTCAGATACAACTTAATGAATGTCAATGAGAGCTTGGATGTTGGAACAATAATTCTAAAAATAAAAATTAATGTCAAATATATAAAAATTACCTGATACCACAGTGATGCAATAATAATGGGAATAAAAATTATGAAGACTGACCATGCAACTTGTGACATTAGAACAATTGTTCCTAGAATCTCAATGGCAGGAAATAGAAGATAGCCCATCAAATCAAAAATTCTGGTATCCACTGTGCTTTGATCTGTGGAAGCCTACAATTTGTTTCAACTTTCAGCACTAACATGATAAGAAAAGCAAATAGCATCTCAGGAACACACCAGTTCCATATGTCGTTAAAAATAAAATGCTGAATGTAAAATTGCTTACTCTATTCAAGATACGCCCACTAGGAGAGTCAAAGAAAGACATTGGAGCTCGGAATATGCACTCGTGCATCTTTTCAAACAGAATAGTAGCAGTCTTACATCCACCCGTGACAAGAAGATGTGATCGCATGAAGATGCACAATGAGCTAACAATTGCTAATGCAACATACACATTTACCATCATCAAACTACTGACTGGAGGGTTCACATCTCTTGATATTGGGGCTGCCCAAGCCATCCATAAATTGCTTCCAATTTGAAGAACTTGGAAAATGATCTGAGCTAGCAAAATAAATGGCACAAGTGCTCCCTTATATGCCATCATAATATATTTCCAGTACATAATAAATCCAACCCGGCCTTTCTCCCTCTCTTCTTCTTGTACCAGTTGACCATTTTGGACAACTCTTTCTTCTTCACTGTTATCATACTTATCCTCTACTATGAATAGGGTGCTAGCATTGCCACCAGGGTGAGATGTACTATCGAAACTGTCACTACGACGATCCAGAATGTCTAGAGTTGATAACGCATCTTTATGGGATCCAACTAATTTCATGAGCTCTTCTCCAGATTTAAGAATTTCAGTGTAATCCCCTGACTGTGTTATTTTTCCATCTCTCATAACCTAAAAGATAACGAGAGAAATTGGAAAGGCGGAAAGGTTTGTTACGTGTATCTTAAAAGAAAAGGACTGGACATTTGTTGCCAGCTTACCAGGATAAGATCAGCTGAAGGTAAAAATTCAACATGATGGGTAACATATACAACAGTTTTTGAAGCTAAAAATCCTAGCAAGCACTCCTGCAATATGCAAGTTATAGTCAGTAAATTTCACTTAACAAAAAATAATCTAGAGATGATGGCACACAATTTAGAAAGGCAAACGATGTTATAAAAGACAGAATACTCATACTGCCATGTTGGGGCGCACAGCAATAGCCATACCTGGTCCATCCTAGAGAAAATACAGATATCTTTTACTTGGTTTCCATGTTAGCATAAGAGATATGTTAGTTTAAACAAGATTTGTTTAAGGTAAGATCCAGTGGTCAACCCAAGGTGTTTTTGGTTCGAGGAAATAAAGTGAACGGGATTAAATCTTTCATGATGGGAGTGCTTAGTTAAGTGAACGCAATTGAATGATCCTGAATCACTTCATGCACCTGTGAAGAGTGTTCCACTGAAATGCTGCATCATTCAGTTTGCCAAATTTGGCTGTACAATACAGAATGATGACAAAGCAGTGCACAGCTGCATCCTGCGTAACTGTCGAACTCTGTTCAGCACACGGTATGACTGAAGGCACAGAACCAGGAATAGACAATGGCAGAATCGACGCCGCCACAGTGATGGGGCAGAAAAAGCCCGTGACCAGATTCAGCGGGGGAGAGAGATGGTAAGGGTCTGTTTGGAAGATCCCTGGCTCTGAGATCCATGCAGGATTTAGAGTTTCTAGGATAAAAGGATCTGGTTTAAATCACTATGTTAGATGAAAATAAGAACAAGTGGCTCAACCAAGTACCCTCAATCTGTCTGCAGCATTATTTTGAGCTGGAGCTCTGCTAACGCAGCAACCAGCAGATATGGAAGTGATAGCTTTCTTCATATTTAACATATTTTCTTTAAACACCATCGTGCCTGTATTTATTGCTATTAAAACAAAACAAAGTCTAGTTCTGGGAATTGTATTAACCAATAAACTAAATAGCTCCCATTTTCAAATTTGGATAACTCTTCCAAGAATAATAAAATAGCTTGAGCACTAAAAAAATAAAACCAATACTGAATCAGAAACAAATTGGGCAAAGAAATAACTGTGAATCAGGATTATTGAGAAGCGAATGTCATAACTAAGAATAGTCAATTGAATGCATTAAATGTCTAAACATACCTTGAATAAGTGCAGTCCCGTACGAGCATCAACCGCACTAAATGGATCATCAAATAGAAAGATATCAGCATCTTGATACAATGCACGGGCAATTTGTATCCTCTGTTTCTGTCCACCACTTAGGTTGATTCCTCTCTCTCCTATGATTGTTTGGTCACCCAAAGGTAATATATCCAAATCATTTTTTAAAGAGCATACTTCAAGGACTGTTTTGTATCTTTCCATGTTCATTTGTGTGCCAAAAAGTATGTTTTGCTCAATGGTCCCACTTTGTATCCATGGTGACTGACTAAGAAATTCTACCACAAGTTTGAACCTCCCCAAATAACTTTGGTATCTCACCAAGTATGCAAGATAATAAGCTTGATTTACCAGATCCAACAGTTCCACAAATAGCAACTCTCTTTCCCTGTTGTACACGAAAGTTCAGGCCTTGAAGAGTAGGGACCTGAGAAGATGTATCCCAAGAGAAGCAACCATCGCTCACATCAATGGATATATCTGTGCTACCACTTGGAAGCTTAGTTACAGCATTGCTCGCTAATTCCTCAAGGCGTAGAAATGAACATATTTTGTTAAGAGATACTTTTGCCTGAATGATTGATGAGATTGCGTCCGGCAGACTGTGAATAGGACCCTGCAACTGCCTAAATGTGGCCAGACCGCCAGAGCAGATAATACTTTTCCTGTTTCTAGTGGGATGCCAAACAGTATGCAAGTTCCAAAAGTGATCATGGCAACAAATGCAGGAGCACCAAAAAAGACAGATATAAGCATTGATGAGGTGTAGACATATTTCTTTATCCAGTTCATCTCAACCTTCCTCAATTCTTTTATCTTGGACAAGAATATCAATTCCCAACCCTGAAGCTTGAGAATGCGCCTGTTCTGTAATATCTCAGACATACCATTCATTCTAGCATCCTTGGCATTCATAGTTTTCTCTTGGTAATTTTGCTCGATCCTCCCCAAAGGTATGTTAGCTAACATTGTCAAAACAGTGGCAGCAAGGGCGGCAAATGCTGCCAGGCCAAGAGTAGAGTATAAGATAACCATTGCAAGTGTAATTTGCACAGGGAGCAGCCAAAGGTCGTGCATAGACCAATTGAAATTTCCTACGCACTCAGCATCAAGGTTCACAACATTGATCAGCTCTCCACTTGAGCTACCTTTCCTGGACCGATTGGAAAGGACAAGACCGTTTTGGTAAATAATAGCAATAAGAGCAGAGTGCACACGCACGCCTAGTTGTTGCGATCTGAAGAGCAAATGCCTTGATGAGTAGACAGAGCTGAACGCCTGAACCTGAAAACAAGGGAACAGAAGCCATGTGATGCAAGATTCATATATGAAATTTCGGCATGTGAAAACACAACTAAAGGATTATGATACGTTTTTGTCTAGGTCCAGCTTTAACACTAATAAACAATATCTAGCAGTAGCGTATCTAGGAACACTCATAGGATTGATGAACATAAACCATGTACAAAAATAAATGATTAAAGTAGGCTAGCTTGAATTATACCATTTGGTCACAGCTTCCAAAACAATGGATAAAATGCAGAGTATTTGGATGACCAGTGATTACTAACGGTTACTGCCTAGGTGTGCAGTCATGGAAAATGCAATTATTGATGCAGGTTTACTACTAGGTAAGGGCTAGCTGGTAATTGGTTTTGGCATAAATTAAATCAGCATTTACTTTTTATTCCGAAGGAACATGCCTGAGCATTTGTATATTTAAGTAACAGGAAGAAGCAGTACAACTTTAGCCTTGTGCTAGCTTGAGGAGCTGATTGCTGAACAGCTCATACATTGCACTATAAGGAAAACAGATGACGACCTACAGTAAAAATACATCAGAAAGAAAACTATTGGGGTGCAGAACGACAGCATGCAGCTCCCGCCTGAACCCAACGACTCTAAAGTACAATCCCAAGACTTGCATTATTTTTCACAAAAGCTCGAAAGTTACATGCATATACTTTTTCACAAATATCTTAATTATTAGGACTTGGTTGCTCGGTTTCCCACAGCAGCAAGGGCCAAGGGGATAGAAGGGGCCGCCATACCTGGTTGGTGCTCGTCGCTGGCGATGTGTCCGACGAGGAACTGGCGAAGAGACACATTGAAGAGCGGCGGAGGGCGCGCCGCCGCTCGCCAGTTGTCGCTGCCAGGAGACAGAAGGCCGCGAGAAAGGTTGATGAAAGTAAAGGCAGGTGCCTTCGATCTAGTCTCAGCCATTGGATCAGGGACGGATGGATCAGATCCACCGCTACACTTGTTTTCTTGGCGGGAACGGCTTGGTAAGCCCGTAAAGGTGAGGTGACTTCGATCTAGTCTCCAACGAGTCCATGTATTAATCATTATAGTAATTTTTTGGGTAATCTCTACCTAATATTAAACCAACCCTAAACCAACCCTCATGGTTGTTTTGCAAAAAAGTCTCTCAATTTTTTCTAATCAACCCGCAGTCCTTTGAATAGCAGTCCTTGGAATAGTTCTTGACGATTGTGCAGAAAAGTCCCTTTCTGCGGCCGTGTGCCATCCACCTATGCCCTTCCTCCTTTGGTCCCTTTCTGCGTCCATGTGCCATCCACCCGTGCCCCTCCTCCTCCGGTCCCTTTCCCTGACCTCACCATCCGCTGCCGTCGGCCCCCTCACCATCCACCGGCCGCCACCTCCACATGCGTGGTGCATGCTACCATTTGAGGTTGCGCGTGGGGGAGAAGAGAGGTCACCGCCGCCCCCCTCGCCATCCTCCGGCCGCCCACGCCAACGCCCGCCGCGACATCCGTGTGCGGTGCCGGCTGCTGACCACCTCTGCATGTGTGGTGCGTGCTGCCATGGGAGATCGACTCCCAGCTGGCGGAGTATTCCAATACGTATTCTCGGTCGTAACCAACAAGAACTTGAACTTGATTCGTACCCAACAAGAACTTTTTTGATTTGGTATTTTCTGATCTAATATAAACAGAAGCCTCCTAAACCCATCGGGTACCAATCCTGATTTGGGTGCTCACAATCTCATCGAAGAGAAATCCTAATCTCGCCGGATAGGAATCGAGAAGTAAGTCTGCTTGCGCTCGTAATCTTGTTGAGAGTCTGCTTATTGCTGTTGTTACACGAACTGATAGAATCTGCGCATTGCCTCTATTAGGACTCATGCTTTATTTTTTGCAGATAATGGATTCGAACATTGAATCACCCAGTGGTGTGGATCTTGATGATAGGCTATTAAAAAAATCAAAGTATTCCGAATTGATTGTTTCTAAATCAGATAACTAGATTGATTGTTGTGGCCCATTGGAACCACATCCATCACCAGATGTAATTAAGCATTCAGACGTAATTAAGGAATTAGAAGAACATAGCAAAACAAAGGTTGACGAAACATATGATTATCTCCCAAAAGATATTTGGTATTTTTTCATTATACATTGTTAGTTCCCTCAGTTATGATGGTTCAAATTACTTGACTTTTGGCATATTATACAATGAGCCATCTGGATTTTTGTGCTTTGACTTTTGGCATATTATACAATGAGCGATCTGGATTTTTGTGCTCAAATAGAAATAGAAACATCTTGGAATCTGATCTACTGGTGAAGATAGACGATATATTTGTCAAACAAAAAGAATTGTTGTGTCTGCTAGATCAAAGTAAATACGTGGATGATGATGTATGTACGCTTTCATAAAATACTTTCTAAATATCATTAATGACTGCTGATGTATCTTTTAATCTTTACAGGTAATCAGCGCATATATATGTGGTATAAAGGGTACGGTTCATCTACGAAATATGAATGATATTAAAATATACTATGAGAATCCTTTTATTTCAGGACTGTTAAAAAGAGATGGACCACTTGGAATAAATGAAGGTGGAAACTTTGTTACGGAGGTTGTGAAAAAATATCTAAAATATGAAATGGTAACATCTATGTTTGTATTTTTTTCATATTTTACAAATTCTAGGTTTGGCATTTTTTTAAAAAAAATTGTGCATGTCTGCAACTAATTTAATGTCTTACTTATAGATTCTACTTCCAGTAAATATAGAAGAAACACTTTGGTATTTAGCTATTCTTAACTAAAAAATTGTGAGATACAAGTACTGGACTCATTATGTTGGAAGTTCCATCAAGATGACCTCACTAATATGGTAAGTTACTATAGCATTTATCACCCTTTATTTATGTAATAACATATTCTATATGATCCACCACTTATGTGAATAGCTTTAGCTATTGATTAACATATTCAATTTATTTACAACTAAAAGGACTGTGATGTCATTTGAGCATTCTTGAAAAACAGGAAGAGTTGATTGACCATAATTGGAAAAACCTGCAAGTTACTAAATGGACGATCACAGAACAATTGGAAGAACCAATCCAGAAAGACAAGTATGCTTCAACACATTGACCTCTTTTTATAAATATAGTTATTCTTCTGTAAGATTCTTTGCTTTTTTTCAATAATTATTCTTCTGTAACCATACATACAGCTCATCTCGTGGTCTATTTATGGTCAAGTTTATGGAATACCGGATTGGAGAGACACTATCTCATGCTATTACACATGTATATTTTATATAGTTGATGTCATATTAATTTTTATACTTACCCACATTCATTGCTACTTTACAGGAAGATATTAGACAATTTAGATAGAAGTTAGCCGGTATACTGTTATGTTGGAAAACAAGCACAGCAGAAATGCAGAAATGGCTACCAAGCCTGTACAAAATCATGGCACTGAGAAAAACTCAAATGATGTTGTGATATTGGAAAGTCAAGATGATAGAATGAAATCCAAAGATTTAGAATCATTATCTATTCATGAAATGAAATCCAAAGAATTAGAGTCATTATCATATCAAAATAAATACCAGTCACTAATGTCCATTCTTTCTACGATGAGTGCGCAAGAGTTACTTGGCGGCCTTTGCGACTACTTCAAATTACTACTGCTCGACATTTTTTTAGTTTTCAAATACAATTTAGAGTATACACAATTTGATTTTCCTAATAATTTTTAGGAACTTATGGATCCAAAACTCCAAGCCATATTCCATTACCTTGACTGTCAAAAAGCTGCAACAAATGCTAAATGAGGACGTGCCCATGAACCATGATTGTTTAAATTTGGTCATACGAAAGATTATGTTCGACAACATTGAAATAGTGAAGAAGACCAAAGGAACAGTATCAAAGCATTGTCTGGGCATGCAATTTTGGGTATGTTCTTATATGTTATCATGTGTCTATATACATGTACACATCCCTTGTGATCACCTTTCTAAACAATTATTATTTAATTTTCTAGGTTATTACAGATTTTGGACAACACCCGAACTACCATAAAAACCTGGATGTGGAATGGCTAGCAAAGAACGTTCGTAGCTGGCCTAGTATTACATATAGTGTTTCAAGATGCAAAACAGTAAGGAACATATCTCTACACCTAGCACCACCATTGTTTCACTATTCTAACAACTTGCCAAATGCAGATTCTTATGCCAATAGAATTCAACGGTGGCTTCATTCTGATTGTACTCAATAAAGACACCAGAACAGTATACATTTTGGATCCAACTCCTCTTAACCCCATTTACCAATACAACCCAAATGCAAGATATGTGAATAAACTTTTATGGATAGCTGAATACTTACCAAAAGCCATGTCAAAAACATGCCCTGGGTCTATATGGAATGAGGATATTTTCCTGTGGCGTCAAATAATCATACCTGATGTTCCAATTTATGACAGGTAAACTTACATTTAAAATGAAGATTAAATATACTAACTTTTTTGCTGTCTTGAATCATTTTTAGAATATTATTTTATAACTTTGAGTATTAAAAAAATCTATCTTATACCAGGGAACTATCCGGTTATCTTGTTTCCCTCTTCATGTCCGCATGGAAAGATGAAGAACTACAATTGCTAGTTTTAAAGGTCAGTATCATGGAACTTTTAAATTAATGTTGTTTATTTAAATAGATAAATTTAATGCTGATTGTTTACCTTACAAAAAATTATAAATCTACATGATGGGTACGAGCTCAGAAAGCGAATTTTGGGACAACTACTAATATACAAAGATAATGAATGTAAATACAATATGCCTTCCGGTGTCCTAGGCTTTATAAATTGTATCAGCAATATTCAAAAGTGAAAAGAAAGAGGGCGATGTTAATATGAGTGTATCAAAATAAGCTTAAAATATTCAAATGATGAAGATACATTGTATCAAATCATAGTCCCTATTATGCTTATGTGATTAGTACAATTTATTTGAGTTGCAACAAACCTTTTGTACCGTGTCTTGATCCAAGTGTGTGAGCATGTGTGTCACTGCATGCCAATGGCATGGTCAGAACAAAATAGCACAAGCCATGAGACCCTGACAGGAACGTCTCTGTACGTATATGCCTGCGTGTGTACATGCAAAATCCACTGATATATTTCCCAGCAGGGACGGGTCTATGCATGCATCACTGCGTGAAAGTGATTATTCTTTATTTGCTCCTAGATGCTTGTTGCATGTGTGTGACACTGCACACATGCAGGTTTAACGACAACTTTTAACTGTGACATCCTGTCTTGTCAGTACCTTGCACTAAAACAGGATGGTTTACTGAGTGAGGTCCACACCATCACATAATCACACGAATATCTCAACTCAAATCAAACAAAGAGAAGAAAAAAAATCATCCACGGACTTCATCTCAACCAATCCCAACTCGCAAAGAACGCACGAAACAGACAACATAAAAGAATCTGCCTATAATTTGTATTAGGACACGAGTCAATCCTTACCATATACCAAAATGGACTGCGATATACCAATATACAACCCCAGGTAACAGGACAATCCGCCTACAAGTTGTATTAGAACACGAGTCAATCCTTACCATATACCAAAATGGACTGCGATACACCAATATATATACGTGCATAAGTATCCAATATGCAAGCCATACAACACGTTCAGTTTCTAGGTAAAAAGCCTCTCAATACAACCCGAGGTAACAAGGCCCTAGATACAACTGTTATTTTTGTATAGAAGTGCCATTGTTGCTTTTAGATCTATACTAAGAAAACAATCAAAGCAAGATTCTTCTCTCCTGCGCTCACATAATCTATCACTGCAAAATATTTCTGTGGCAACAACAAGTAACAAGCCCTACCTATAAACTAATCGAAGCTTCTTCTCTCCCACGCTCACAAAGTCTCACTGTAGATTACTCTGTAACAAGTAGACAGCCTCAAGTTGTAGCCGACACTAGCTCAATCTGAAAAATTCAAGTTGGTACTGAGAACACTATATTTTAGATGAATTCCTAAAAACAAATGCTCCTACTTTTTTCGGAAGTCATATTGTCTATTATAAGTTTATATTATTTCAATCTGTTGTGCAGAGAACGCCCTTCAATTTGCCAAACCAGATGGCAACAAACAACTCTATACCTGTGACAAACGAAGGTAACATCTACCCAAATTAACTGCATATACTTGTAGCAGTTTTATAAGGAATACAAAATTCTCATGCAGTGGAGTCACAATCACAAGTCATTGATGCAAATGAAAAGAGAAGGAAAAGAGATACAGAGCGTTATGCCAAAATGACAGATGAAGAAAAGCAAGGAAAACTGAAAAAACAACGTGAAGCCTGTCATATAAGAAAAGGTAGAGATGCAACACAGTACCAAAAAATGCGCAAAAGAGAGACAGAAATATGCAAATATGCAGCCAGAACAAAAGAAAGCTAGAATAGAACAAGCCACAACTAACCGTGAAATGAGGAGCAACAAAACAACGAAAGGTTCAATTGCAATGGACAATCCTACATATATTGAAACAGATATGTCAACTGAAGTCAGTAAATCTAGCTTTAATGTTAAACACAGGAAACATATGACGCTAAGAGAAAGGCAAACATTGCTAGCCCATCAAAACAAAAAATTCATAAAAAACAAAAGGGGACAGTTTATTCATCATTAGAAGAAGATGAATCCATGAGCGAAGAGGACAATGACATAGAAATGCAAAAACAGACAGAAATCATGAATCTTGGTAATACTCTAAATTCTATACAACACTTTTGCATTTCAATACAATATATGCAAATTCCAATACAAAAGTATTGCTGGTCAAGATATGCTTAATACATGGTATACAATACTTTAACATTTGAATAGACTACATACATCCATATATTCTACTAACAATCTCCATCCAACAAAAATACCCTCTTCAGTATACCCAACCATAGAAGATATTGATACCCCAACCCAACTAACAAATGATGAAGATAATGGTAAGGTTATCAACTCCAAAGTAAATTCTCACATGATACAAAAGAAACACAAATATGCATTCACAAAATACTGTACAAATGATGGAGTGATATTTGAATAAGACACGAATGAGGATCATTACATATTCTCAGGTCAAGGTATGCTTCAATACTTTTAAAAATCCTTCCATCATTATGTTAATACTTTCCTAAAAAAATTTATATAAAAAAATTCAACAGAATGGGACAGAGATGTGGATATCGAAATCAGAGAAGATGAAGAAACTGCTATAGAGATCTCAGATCCATATGACATTGTCTACAGCAACATACCAGACGACACAAACATGCTAAAAAATAAAGAAAATTGCATATAATGCAATGCAAATAAATTTGAGTACGAATTCGAGGGGTTATGCTGCAGAAAAGGACATATTAGATTAGCCAATCTAGAGACACCTCCTGAACTCATGAGACTTTGGACAAGCAATGATTCCGATGCAAGATATTTTCGGAACAATATAAGATTTTTCAATGGACACTTCTTATTTACATCTCTTTATTACCACCTAGATAGTGAGACCACTGACATGAGAAAAGCTGGTATTGACACCCGAGCTCATGGCCAAATGTATCACAATATACAATCATTTGGAAATAGTCGCTCAGATCCAAAGCATCTAGAGTTGCACTTCTATGATCATGATCCAAGCCTAGAGCATCGGTATCGATGTTTCCATGAAGAAAAGTACGAGCAAGACAAACATGTAGTCACAATTTTAACAGAAATTCTACGTGAAAACCCATACTCTAGATAGTTTAGAAGTTTGGGACAAAACAAAAAACTTGATGACTACACGCTGATCTTGAACCTTGACCAAAGATTAGACCAAAGAACATACAATGCACCAATAATTTCTGAGGTAGCTGCAGTGTGGATCGAGAAATGAAAGAAGAAATACCTTTGAGAAGAATGTAATACTACATGGAAACAACAATGAAATACAAGGCATCAGATCATACTATGACTGCTATGATCCGTTGTCTTATCCTCTATTCTTTCCAAGAGCTGAACTCGATTGGCATTCAAATATCCCAAGGACCAATACAATAATGGAAGAATTGAGAAATGATAATGTTGATTGCAACAATAGTGACAACGACCTAGGTTAGAATTTTATATACTTTTGTCTTCTAAATTTAGTTTACATATATGAAACAACTACATAAATATTCCTCTAACTTTAGTGTTCCAATTCTTACACAGATTTAAGCAGTAAACTGTGTGTAACCATGAGAGAATATTACTGCTATAAATTCCATGCAAGACCAAGCATATTCAACCCAATATTGCACGGTGGTAGACTTTTTCAATAGTTTGCCGTTGGTACATACATCAAGATTGAGAGCTCCAAATTGAACTACACATGGTATCATCAGAAAGAAATAAGGGCAGATCTATACCAAGGCCACCTGGATAGCATTCAAGAAGGAGAACAAAAGGGAGATAAAGTAGGAAAATGAACAGTACTAGCATCATCATTTATTGGAGGGCCAAGAGATAAATTGCGACGATATCTAGATGCTATGGCTTTAGTTCGGAAATATGGAAAGCCAGACATATTCCTAACAATGACCTACAACCTAAACTAGGAAGAGGTCACCCGAGAACTAGAGTTTGCACCAACACCACAAGATCGCCCAGATCTCGTGGTTAGGGTTTTCAGGGCAAAACTAGAAGAAATGAAGAATCAACTATTGAAAAAGCACATTCTTGGAAAGATAAAGGCATATACCTATGTTGTAGAGTTCCAAAAGAGAGGTCTACCTCATGCTCACTTTTTGTTGATAATGACTGGAAAATACAAGTACGCATGTCCAGAGCAATATGATAGAATAATCTCCGCCGAGCTGCCAGACAAGCACAAGTATCCAGATCTATATAAAATGGTCATCAAACATATGATGCATGGTCCTTGCGGCATATTTAACAGAAATTGCCCTTGCACAAAGAATCGAGCATCTTGCAAAAACAACTATCCAAGACCATTTAATGAAACTACAATTCAAGGCAAGGACTCCTACCCATTGTATAGAAGACAGAATGACGAACGCACTGAAACAGTCCAAAACTGTAAACTAGATAACAGATGGGTTGTTCCTTACAACCCATACCTACTGCGCTTTTCAACTGCCACATTAATGTTGAGGTATGCTCAAGCATTAAAGCCATTAAGTACCTGTTCAAATAAATCTACAAGGGACATGACCGGGCCTCTGTATGTGTAACTGGGGCGGATGATGATGGCGAAATTGATGAAATTAGACGGTACAGAAACGCATGGTGGGTTACACCTCCAGAAGCACTATGGAGAATATATGGCTTCGAATTAAGCAAGATAAACCCAACAGTCATGCAACTGCAGCTTCATCTCCCAAACGTGCACATGGTTTCATACCATGGAAAAGAAAAACTTGAGAATGTTATCAACCGTGATGGCACGGAAAGGGCAATGTTAACTACATACTTCGAAGCTAACAGGTTACATGAAAAAGCACGAGGCATACTATACAGGGATTTTCTTGAACACTATACTTAGAAGAAATAGGAAAGTTTTGGCAACAAAGGAAATGGAAAGCTACATACCATGTTGGCAGAATAGTAGCTGCACATCCGAGTGAAGGAGATCGATATTACCTTCGAGTTCTACTAAACCACATGATAAGAGCCATGTGCTACGAGACTTACGAATAATTGATGGCAAAATAGTGCCAACCTTTCAAGCATCTGCAGAAAAAAGGGGACTAATTGAAGTAGACAATACAATAGATAACTGCATGATAGAAGCTGAGTTGTTTCATATTCCATCATCACTTGCAACAATTCTGGTGTTTCGTGAGCCCAACAACATCCGTACACTATGGAACAATCACCTCGAAGCAATGTCAGAAGACTACAGCAGAACCTGCAAATGCAAACATATGGTCCAACAAATGGTGCTAAAAAATATCAGGGATATGTTGCAAACAATGGGCAAAGACATACGTCATTGCCTCTTCCAGAGATTGATGAACAGCAAAACACGACAAACAATGTACCTAGAGAGATCATCGAGTAATCTACGATTGAGGTAGACCCAGAGGACGCATCTTTGCATACATACCTAAACAAGGAACAAAGGGCTGCATACGAAAAAATTCTAGCCGCAGTTAATAGTGATTCAGTAGGCCTATTCTTTGTTGATGGACCGGGAGGCACAGGAAAAAATTTTCTATATAGAGCGCTACTGGCTACAGTCCGTGTACAAGGTAAGATTGCTTTAGCTACAGCAACATCTGGTGTAGCAACTTCAATAATGCTAGGGGCAGAACCGCCCACTCTAGATTCAAGATACCACTAAGGATAGATGATGGATCTATTTGTTCATTCACAAAATAAAGTGGGACAACCAAGCTACTTCAGACAGCTTCATTAATTATTTGGGATGAAGCATCTATGACTAAGAGGCAAGTAGTTGAGGCTCTAGACAAAAGTATAAGGGACATAATGGACAACCCAAATCTTCCATTCGGTGGAAAAACAGTGGTATTTGGTGGAGATTTTAGACTAGTTCTGCCTATTGTGTGAAAGAGAACAAGAGCCCAGATAGTGGATGCATCACTAAGAAGGTTCGACCTTTGGAATTGCATGCACCAATTAAAGCTCGTGCACAACATGAGGGCACATAAAGACCCATGGTTCGCAGAATACCTACTGCGTATATAGGAAATGGCACCGAAGAGACAAATGAAAATGGAGAAATATGTCTACCTACAAATATATGCGTGCAACCTACACCAAATGACAATGGCCTCGATACGTTGATCGACAATATCTATCAAACGGACAATGCTCTCCTAAAAGATCTAAAATACATCACTTCAAGAGCAATCTTATCAACAAGGAATGACTGCGTGGACAACATAAATCTAAAAATGATTGAACGTTTCCAAGGAGATGAGATGGTATATCACATCTTTGATTCAGTAGAAGATGAT
This sequence comes from Setaria italica, assembly GCF_000263155.2. Lineage (NCBI taxonomy): Eukaryota > Viridiplantae > Streptophyta > Magnoliopsida > Poales > Poaceae > Setaria > Setaria italica. The sequence continues at coordinate 3,167,415 of NC_028451.1, read as the reverse complement.
CCTCATAACTACTAAAAATGGACTACTGCCAAATGGACTACCGCCACATATGTTGAAGCTAAAAATTAACTGTCCCATCATACTACTAAGGAATATCGACCCAGCTAATGAACTTTGCAATGGCACAAGGTTGGTGGTACGCGGATTTCAAAAAAAATCAGTTGATGCAGAAATTGTGTTGGGACAGCATTCTGGGATGAGAGTTTTCTTGCCTAGAATCCCATTATGCCCCTCTGACGATGAGATGTTCCCATTTCATCTTAATAAGAAACAATTTCCTATCAGACTAGGCTTCGCCATGACAATAAACAAATCACAAGGTCAGACCATACCAACAGTTGGCGTGTACCTACCTGAACCAGTTTTCTCACATGGCAAATTGTATGTCGCGCTTTCTAGGGCAACAGTGATAAAAAAAACATAAAGATACTGACAGGTCTACATGATCAAGAGAAGAAGAAGAAGAAGAAAAAGAAGAAGAAGATCAGTACAACCGAGACATACACAAAAAACATTGTGTATACAAAAGTCCTCACAAAATAAGTGATTATTAAAAGGAACATTCTGAAGTCATAGCTGCTAGAGAAGATACACCTTTATGAATAGTATACAACACTTCAGATCTTACTACTGTTTAAAAACTTAAAATTTAGTAAACATGAAGAGAGAAACAAATTTTATTCAGCAATTCATCAATTCAATTTGGTAAAGACATAATTGAAAATTTAAAAACAACATTAAATTATAAACCAAGTTTTGCGCCGTGTGTATTAAGACGTGCGATGCTTTTTTTCGTTGCACGGGTATATTTCCTAGTATTAGTCATTGTATTAGTAGTTACTAGATCTATCAGAATTTTCAAAATGTGTATAGATAAAAGGGTAAAACATGTGGAGCTAAACAGGTACTCCCTCCGTTCCAAATTATAAGTCGTTTTGACTTTTCTAAGTTCATAGGGTATATCTAAGTGCATAGCAAAATCTATGAATCTAAAAAGGCTAAAACGACTTATAATTTGGAACGGAGGGAGTATATAACTTAGTTTCTGTAGACATCACTTAATTTAGAATTTTAGATGATGGCAAAGTTTATTGTCAAGATCAGGATCCAGAATACATGGCAGCACTATTCATCACAAGCAAAATAAAAGAGAGGTGCTCTGGGGAGGAGATCTGCCACTTCATGCCGCGCGACTACGTGCTCTGGCTGCCCGCCGCCGCTCTCTAGGTCAGGCATGCACGCACCAGGAAGTGCTAAATAAAAGAGAGATTAACAGAGTAATGGTAGTAGCTTCTTTAGCTTGCTTATGAAAGGCTTGTGCCAACAGGAACAAAGTTTGTCCATGTCCTTCATCTGATGATCATCGAGCGGACACAATCGACTTGGCTATAGCTGCAACATCACCCTGCATTCGATCTCTGTACTCTCTAGTCATGAGAGATCTGCATTAGCTCTATTTGAATTCGCTTGGGCTTCTGGATTGATATGGTTTTTGTTCCCAGCGTGGCTAAGAAACAACTCCAATCAAGGATCAGCCATGCTTCAAAAAATGTGCACATTTCTGTCGTTCTGCAGTTTGTTTTCAGAAGTCAGGTGTCCTGCTTTTACAGCCCTGTACTTCTTGCGCCAACAGAAAGCTGAAATTATACTATGTCCGTGCGAGCAGATAGCTTGCTCGTCTCTATTTGCTTAATGAACTTGGTTGTTCATTTGTCAGTAATCTATTTTTGCTGGCTTGACCCATTATTGAGCGAACAAGTTACTTGGCACCAAATGCAGGGGCTCAATATTATTTGTGCCTATTAATCCTGTAATGTATCATCACCACCAGGATACTCATCTCATGAAGCCAAACACATGATGTATACCAACAAATTACCAACTAAAAAAATGTGAACATCTCCCTGAATCTCCACATTCAGTTTACATGTACAATTGATCATTCAAGCTGCAGTGTCTATTGGACTTCGTGCCAAAATGGTGATCTCCCAAATACTGCAGACTGATTAATTTCTTTTAGTGATTAAGGTTTACCACATTAATTATTTTCGTTCATCCTTTCATCATTTTCAGTTCACAGTAAACATATCCATTATCCAATGCATGTTAAAGTCAGATAAGTAACTGAGTACATGTCGATCAGTATTATCATAGATTCATAGTTGACAAAAGAAACAAGTACAGGGTAATAGTTGGCTCTGGCAAAGAAGTTGCACCGACTCCACTTACAAAATTTCACTGAACTAAAAAAGACAAAGATGCCATCGGAAAGCTGTAGTAAAGATCTCCAGTACTCTTAGGAACAGGATTTGGAAACATCACTTTGGATTATCTTCAATTCTTCATACACCTTGAGAAGGCTCGCCACCTGCCCTCGGGACGCCTGGATCACGGACGCCGATGGTCTCCGTCGCCGCCATTAGCGATTGCGAGGGCGGTGTCTGCTGGACGAGCTAGGGACGGCGCGGCCTCGGCCGCCCCGCCTTGGAGCTGCTCCCCTGCGGCGGCCCGCTTCTTCACCTGCTCCGCCGCCCACGCAGCCGCCATCTTCCCGGCGATCTTGGCCTTCAACACCCTCTTCAACTCCCGCAAGTCCACCACCACCTCATCGCTGCGCGGGACCAGCATTGCCCAATGGACGAGCAGGTCGGCGTCGATCCCCAGAGCACCACGGCGGCGTTGACGGGCGCCGAACACCCTACGCACGGCGAGGTACCTGCCCGGGTCGTCGTCCGGCGGGAAGTATGGCGCGAACACGCACTTTGGCTCGCACCTGCTCCGACGGGATTGCTGGCACGCCACGCACTCCCGCCGTCCTTGATCTCCCGACGCCGGCGTTGGGTGTCACAGTGTCTACACGTAATGTCTTACTGAGTATGGACACTATCTATCGATACTTTGGGTTGGGACTGACCTTATAATTATATTGATTGCACATCAGGAGTCAACACGATTCATTAGCGAAGTATAATCCCCGTAATTATCTCCTTCCATATCTCTAAGCTCTCTCTCTCTTTGATTCTCTCCCATCGATCTTTAAGAGACTGAACCAAACTCATGTAACCAACTGCTTACTCTCTGCAGTCAGTCCTTCTACGTTACAAAACCGTGCCCCTGTTTAAACTACTAACCATAAACGTAACTATCGCGGCCTCCTGTAATCCCGACCATCTATCCCCTCCTTCCCTTACTCGAGCTCGTCGGAGATGTCGGAGGAAGACGAGGCGGAGGCGCAGCCGGTGCAGACCACGTGCGCGGGGTGCAGGACGCTCCGCCGCCGGTGCGTGCCGGGCTGCGTGTTCGCGCCCTACTTCCCGGCCGAGGGCGACGACACGTCCCGGTTCGCGGCCGTGCACCGTGTCTTCGGCGCCAGCAACGTCGCCCGGATGCTGGAGGACGTGTCCCTCCCCTCGGACCGGCACCGCGCGGCGGAGACGCTCGTCGAGGAGGCCCGGGCGCGCGTGCGGGACCCGGCGCTCGGCTGCGTCTCCTACGTCGCCGTCCTCCAGATGCTCAACGAGAAGGCGCGGGAGCAGGTCGACGCCGTGCGGGAGGAGATCGCCGGGGAGCTCGGCGCCGGGGCCGCGGCCGAGCCGGTCGACGTCGCGGCAGCGGAGCCGGCGGCGAGGGTGGAGGCGAGCGCGCAGGCCGAGCGCGCGCTGGCGCACGCCAGGGAGCGGGACGCCGAGTTGCTGGCCGTGCGGAACGCCGCGGACCTCGAGTGGTGGCGGCAGCAGCGCCAAGCGGAGAAGCACGCCGCCGGGGGCCGGAACACGAACGAGCAGGTGGCGGAGACGGAGAACACGGCTGCCGCCGCCGCCGCCAAAGGGGAGTCGTCGAGCGAGCAGACAATGGTGATGACGCAGGCCGAGGCCGGGACGGAGCTGGACTCCACGGAAGGGAACGGGTACCCGCGCCAGCAGATGGCGGAGACAGAGGAGCCGGCGCCCGCTGCTGTGGCTGCGAGTGAACGGGCGATGTTGACGCCACCGGCCGCGGCCGTGGATCAGCGCCACCACCTCGCCGCGCCGCACGCCGGGACGGAGCCGAGCATCCCGGGAATCGGGCACCTGCAGCAGAAGGTATTGGAGGACAAGCAGTCGTCGACGGCCGCGGCAGAGGCAGCGAGGGAGGAGGCAATGGCATCGGGGCAGGCCCCGGCCGCCGCGCCGCAGCACCACGAGTCTGCAGCGACGCAGCTCGCCGGAGCGGGGACCGGCTTCCTGGACGGGGAGCAGTGGGCTGCCGCGGAGGCGCTCGCCAAGGAGCTGGACACCATGAGACGGCGATACGCCGCGGCGCAGCAGCACCACCACCCTGCGGCGGCGCACTATGCGTCGATGGGTCTCCACGTCACGCCGCGGCTCCAGAAGCCGCCCCATCAGCAGGCAGCCCCCGCGGCGGAGGTGGCGAGCGGCCAGGACTCGATGGCGACGCTGGCGCAGCAGATCGCCGAGGCGGAGGCGGAGGCGGCTGCGGAGCAGGACATGATGATGCAGCTGCTCGCCGCGGGCGCGCCTCAGTACGGCAACCTCGCCGCGCAGTACGACGTCGACGCGGAGCTTGACGTCACGCTGGTGCACGGCCACCAGGACATGCGCCAGCAGATGACGGAGCTCGGCACACTTGGGCACGAGCCACCCCAGGAGATCGTGCAGCAGCTAGCCGCCGCGGCGAAGGTCGCCATGGAGCAGCGTATCATGCCGCAGATCGCCACCGCAGAGCTCGCGGGAGAGCAGGAAACGATCATGCAGCAGTTTGCCGCCGCGGCGGAGCTCGCCAGAGAGAAGGAATTGATCGTGCAGCAGGCCAGGCAGCAGGAGATGGCGATGTTGCTGCAGGCCTCCGCGGCGCCCATGGCGCAGTACTCCGAGACAGAGCTCGGCGTCTCGCTGGGGCACCAGCCGTTGGTGCAACAGCTGTTGCAGGAGCAGCAGCTGGCCGACGCGGTGGGAGTCGTCGGGGAGCCGAACACGACGACGGTGGTGCAGCATGTCGCGGCCTACGCGGACGCTGAGCACGGGAGGGACTCCGGCGCGACGGCGGCGTTCCGGCCGCCGGGGCTGAGCGAGGCCGCGCCATTCCTCGTCGAACAGTCGCTACAGGGGCAGACGGCGAGGGTGCTTGGGCTCCAAATGGGTTCATCTCTGCCGCCGTTGGGCCAGCCGCATGCTCAAGCGTCGCAGCAGCAGGGTACGGATGGTGGCGACGACGGCCAGTCTTCAGATTTGACGGCGTACTTGTACTATTGATCTTTTCTCCAGGTACTAGTGTCTTCTGATTTTTACAATTCTTGATTTCGGCCCTGTGTGTTAATTCCTTGCAGCATTCTTTGCTCTCAACCTTTTGGATGAAATTCCTAACTGTGCACTTTCCGTTTTTTACTCAATAAAATTTTGCGAGTGGAAGTGCAACTTGTTTGAGAGTGCCAATTCTTGTGCTATACTTATTTCTTATTAACTCCTATAGTCAGATTCTGTTATTCGAAATGCAAAAGATTTTGGATGCCACCGAATTGGGTGAATTTCAGAAATTTCAAATAATTCAGACTGAGATTCAGTTGTTTGACTGGTCAACAAATTCATTGTGAAATAGATTTTTGCTAGAATTTGATGGAAATTTAGGAATGGAGTACTCCTAAAGAAGATGTGGGGGAGAACTAGAGAGATATGGTGAGGAGCTAAGGAGGATGACGGCCAAAGCATGATGTTTTTGAGTTTGTTAGCTTTTTACAAAGTAAGATAGGCACAAAGGAGGCATATTTACTGTTGTGGAAGCATTGAATCAAGCATCCAGCCGCCAAGGCCTCTTTACTGTTGTGGAGCATGTCTTTTAGAAACGATGTAAATTAAGCTAGCTTCTCTTCACTCTTCCTTAAAAAAAACATGTATTTACATGTAACAACCTCACATATCAATATAATTGTTCAGACTGGCTTCTTACCTGCGGTAGCAAAATTCAATTAATTAGGCTTAATAGATTTGTCTCGTGAATTAGTCTCAATCTGTGCAATTAGTTTTGTAATTAGTCTATATTTAATACTTTTCTAATTAGTACCTAAACATCGAATGTTTAGGGACTAAATTTTAGTCTGTGGAACTAAACATCCCTAAAAAAACTACTTATCATTCCAATCACATTGATGGAGACCAATCAAGCTCCGCAAATCTTCCTTTCTCATCCGTCTTCATCAACCGTGACGAGGATGATGAATATCACCATTAGTATTATCCTATGTTAAATGTTAGGTGGTTTTGTGCTGTATGTTGTTTTGTTCAAGATTCTATGTTGCTTAGAGTTTCATTCATTTGTCTCTCTTTATTCTTCTTTTATAATGGTTATTATTACGTGTAGGGGCTTATTGCAGATGCTAGAGCTTTATACCAGAAAAAAAGCTTCCTACCTGTGTGAAATCCTTCTCTATGATTTTTCCCGCGAAAAAAATCTTTTATGATTTTGATGCTAACTCGATGTTAGTTGTTACTGTGCTCCTGTCATAACTCCAACTTGAAGTGGGCTTTGTGGCCCATTATGGGTTCAGGCCTATGGAAAAAGAACCAAGACATATGTTAGTTGGACCAGATCGACTACCTTCTTGACTGAAATAAACGAGGAGCTAGGGAATTTGAGAGAGAGAGAGAGAGGTGGATTTTCAATAAAATCGAGTAGGAGGTTGTTTTTTCCCCCAGCAGAGTACATTATAGGTGAAATCTCAAAATCAAAACATTTTCTTTCTTTCCTTTTGAAAGGGTTCCTATTGATAGTATAGGATGTGTGTGCAGTGGTGTAACCATAGTTAGAAAAGGTAAAGTGGTAGTAGTCCCCCTGTTCTAGAATACAAAATACAGATTAGTCTATCACAAACATTAGTCCAAAAATATTAAAAGTTTATGCTACCGAAAGTGATTACATTAGAAGGTAAATTTTTGTTGGCACAAACGACATATTATAAGAGAAATCATAGGTTAAATGTGACATTTTTGAGACCATGTAAAGTCAAACCACGCCATATATTTTTGAAATAAATGGAGTAGCAACCATAACTCGCACCTTGTGACTCGTGAGAGTAAGGGAGTATCTGCGGTAATGACCCGCAACTGGTCAAAGATTTGCACTTATTGTTAGATCGCCAGCATGCAACCACGCAGTAACGAAATGCTCATGTGCCCCTGTTTAATCGACGTGGAGAATCTGCAGATGGTACTGCGCAGGGGACGTGATGATCCAGTTGGATCGAGAACCGCGGGTGATCTGTGGGCACGTCCACACACGACCCACCATTCGCACTTCGCAGCAGCCACACGAGCTGTTTTCGAAGTTTGCTTCTGACATGAAGTATCACTACACGAAATCTGAGCATTCATTCTAACCCTTAATATTGGTTTTTTACCCGGTACTAATATAAGCATTGGTACCAGATCTAACAAGCATTGGTACCAGATCTAACAGCTAATTTCTTATTAGCCCACCGTGATCCCCTTTAGTACTGGTTAGAGCATTAGTACCGGGTCTAACAGTTAGTTCCTCATTAGCCCCCCATGATCACCTTTAGTACCGGTTGGGGACTTTAACCAGTACTAAAGGTCACCCATTAATATCGGGTGGAGCCTCCACCCGGTACTAATGTGCCTGGGGGTCCTTTAGTACGGGGTGGAGCCTCCACCCGGTACTAATGGGTGACCTTTAGTACCGGTTGTCCAACTGGTACTGACTTCCCTCCTATAAATCAAGTGTCTTCTTCCTCCTACCCGAGCCATTTCCTCCAGCTTGGGCTTCATCCATTCATGGTGAAATAGGGGAGATGCTGCCAGATTTTTGACCATTTCGTGGGGATTTCACTCATTCAAGTGTTCTATAGGTTAGAAACTTCATCCTCCCTTGATACACGGTTAGTATACTAAGTTTTTATGCTTTAGATCTAGAGTAATTTGTGATTTTTAGAATAAGGTATAATGGAGAAAATTTTCATTTATATGCATATGTTATTTAGAGCTCATATTTGTGATTTTTAGAATAAGCTATAATTTTTTGGATGCTATGATTCGTATTAGTCAAAAAAATTGATACGAGGTTAGAGGAATAATTTTATAGTTTAGTCCTTTACAAATATGAGCTAAATAAATTATGGGGAAAAATATAATTTGTTCATATTTTAGTTATTTTCAAATATGAGCGACATAAATTATGGTACATAGAGATAATAAGATGAAATAGAGGTATATAATTAGTCTTTTTAGAATAAGATACAATGGAGAAATTTTTCATTTATATGTTATGTTTGAGCTAAATAAATTGTGGGGAAAAATATAATTTGTTCATAGTTTAGTCATTTGCAAATATGAGCTAAATAAATTATGGTATAGAGATGGCTACTGCTGCTGGAGGTAGTGGTGATGGTGGGGGCGATCGTCGTTCTTCTGCAGCAAGGGGAAAACTATAGTTGGCCCTCATGATAAGCCGAAGAAAATGAGCACGTGGGAGAGAGCAATGCTTCGTTATTTGCAAAGATATCATGAAGATGCTGTTGCGGCGGGTTAGGAACCTCGGTGGTCGTTATACTCCACCGCCAGTCCTAGGGGTTTCAGGTCCACTGAGTACTACCGTCATAGGAGGCACAAATAAACCACATGATGAAGCTAGGTTAGTGAAACCTTCGTCTTCACCGCTCAAGGATGCTTAAAGTCCTCCTAGATAGTAATCAAAGGATGGTTTGTCGTAGTCTGTCATGTTGTTTGGGTCTGAAATTTAAATTTGTGTATTTCTATCTAAAATTTCAGCAACATTTGAGTTTATCGTAGTGTATCATGTTGTTTGGGTTTGAAATTTGAATTTATGTATTTCTATCTAAACTTTTAGCAACATTTGAGTTTAATGGTATTTGTATCATGTTTGTTATTTTTCATGTATAATTCTTTGGATGATTAGAATATCTTTGGTTCGGTAATACTTTGTAGATGGGTCGGCAATGGATGTACAGCGCGGACAAACGCTCCATGGAGTATATTAATAGCTTGCGTGGTTTTCTCGATCTGGCAGAGTCCAATAAGCCGCCATCTGATTTCATTTGTTGCCCATGCCGAATTTGCAAAAGTGAGAAGGATTACTCATCCAGAAAGAATATTCCCGCCCACATATACAATTCGGGATTCATGCCTAACTATTTTATTTGGACCAAACACGGGGAAATAGGATTTATGATGGAAGATGATGATGATGAAGAAGATGGTAACTACATTTCTGATTGGACTCAAGGAGATGCCTTTGCAGATGCTGCAATGGGCGAGGCTAAAGAAGAGATGGTTGCAGAAGAAGGTCCTACCGATGATCTAGGTCAGGTGTTGCGAGATGCAAAAGAAGACTGCGAGAATATGAAGAAGTCAAAGAAGTTCGAGCGTATGTTAGATGATCATAAGAAATTGTTGTACCCATATTGCAAACAGGGGCACAAAAAGTTGGGTACCATACTGGAAATGCTGCAATGGAAGGCAAAAAAATGGAGTTTTTGACAGAGGGTTTTGATGAGTTAATGAAAAAGGTTGTTTGCCCTCTGGGTTTGGAGGTACAAAGATACATGCATGTCCTAATGACTGTATCCTCTATCGTGGTGAGGAATACGAGAAATTAGAGGCTTATCCTATGTGCGAAACGCTGCGTTATAAAATCAGGCGAGATGATCCCGATGATGTTGAGGGGCAGGCCAACAAGAAGAAAGTTCCTCCGAAGATAATGTGCTATTTCCCTGTAGTACCACGCTTGAAGCATTTGTTTAGAAACAAGGCGCATGCAAAATTGATGTGTTGGCCAAAGAAGAATGTAAGCAAGATGAAAGGATCAGACACCCCGCTGATGAGTCCTAGTGGAAAACAGTTCACAGAGAATTTCCTAAGTTTGAAAATGATGCAAGGAATATATGGTTTGGTTTAAGTATAGATGGATTCAATCCATTCAGTGAGTTCAGTAGTGGTCATAGCACTTGGATTGTGACCTTACGTATGTTCAACCTTCTGTTCTAGATGTGCATGAAACGGAAGTTCATTATGATGCTGGTAATTATCCAAGGCCCAAAATAACCTGGCAACAACACTAAGACCGTTGGTGGATGAACTTTTAATGTTATGGAAGAAAGAAGGTGTACGTGTGTGGGATGAGCACAAAAAGGAGACTTTTAATCTACGAGCATTGTTGTTCATAACCATCAATGATTGACCGGTGCTTGATAATCTATCCGGATAAACAAATAAGGGATATCGAGCTTATACGCACTGTTTAGATAATACTTGCAGCATGTATTTGAAATAATGTAGAAAGGTCGTGTATACGGGCCATCGTCAATTTCTTCCTACTAAGCACCCGTTAAGAAAGAAAGGAAAGCATTTTGAAGGGGAGGAAGAAAAACGTACTAAGCCCGTTCACCATAATGGTAAATATGTATTTTCTATGATAAAGGATGTGAGGGTAGTGTTTGGCAAGGGCTCTGGTAGCCAACCTATTCCAAACGATGAGGACAGACATGCACCCATGTGGAAGAAAAAATCTATATTTTGGGAGTTATCTTATTGGGAAGTCCTTGAGGTCCGTAATGCAATCGATGTGATGCACCTGATGAAAAATCTTTGCGTGAACGTGCTTAGCTTCCTGGGTACATATGGAAAGGCAAAGGATACAATTGAAGCACGTCGAGACCTGAAATGTATGAAACAATGAGATGACCTACATCCGAAAAAGAGAGATGATGGACATTACTTGCATCCTGCCAGTTACACTCTCAGCAAGGAAGAGAAGGAAAGTACGTTTGAGTGTTTGAATAGCATTAAGGTCCCATCTCTTTTCTTTTTCAAGCTAGCAGTTAAATATAAGACTAACTAGCTTTGGCTATGCATATATGTACAACTTCCACTGGATACTCCACGTTATCGTGGTTGATCGAAGCGCGGTCTATATCATGAACTTTTTGAGGAAATCAAGAGATTAATAAAAAACCTCATAAACATTCTTAATAAAGTATGGGCTCGCTTCCGTTGACACGTCGCAGGTGAATTCAAAGAGAAACTTGATTTTAAGCCTTCCCGGTACGTAGAACAGTTAAAATAACCTGTATTTTGGAACGGAGTAGTACCGCATTATTATATATCCATGTTGCGAATGGTCTATCAACACGTGCAAAGGGGAGAGATTCAGAGATACAGTAGTCCGAGTGGGCGAATTGCGCCATGTGCACGACTCGATTTGATTGAAGAAATTAAATAACACATGAAAATCTTGCATGTAAACATCTAGCTTATTAGTGATGAATAATAGTGGTCATGGAAAACAAGGTGTGTCTGAATGATTGAGAAGGCACTGGACCACATGGCTGCCGCCTGTTTGCAGATCACGATGCAAACTTGCAAAGCGCGTGCACCGACATTGAAATTTTTCTTTGCCAGCAACAACGCAAGCTGATGAAATGAAGACCGAGAACTCCAACTTGCGAGTTTCCTATTACCACAAATTGAGCTTGCGTATACTCCAGTAGCATGCATTAATTGTCTTTTGTTTTTCTGCTACTTCGTCGTATTATTGTTTGTGTGTTGATAAGTTGGGGTATTATTAGTTTTACAATAGTTACACATATATTGTAACAAACAATACTTATTTATGAAGATCCTAGTGGTTAGAGAGTCACGCTTTCTAAAACATCGCTTATGTGTGAACGAACGGAGCGAAGGTGTGTCTCGGAGATACAAGAAACCTATAAAAAAATATGAACGGAGCATCATAACAATACGGTTGTGATTTTTATGGTAGAACTTCTCCACATGATTTAATTACCCCTCTTAACATTATTACTCGTATGTTCAGCTAATTATTATTCCAGTGATACGTGCGACGTGCCGTGTTCATCAACACTATAACAACTATGATAACTTTACCGATCTTAAAAATATGTCGATCCTAGGTAAAGTGATATATATATAGTCAGTTTTTGTAGTGGTGTGTATCATTGGCGATGATGAGGTACTCGAAGAGTACCAAAACTAGTCAGTGAAGTCTACAAAAGTACTCGGAACTGCTGTATTTGACTAAAAAGTACTCAGGAGCTTATCGTACATATATTTATGGGTCCACCAGAAAGTTTGGACAGTCCTAAATATGGGGCTGGACACCGAGATGCATCTGACATGGAGACCATAGTGCAGTAGAAAGACAGGAACTAGTCGAGGATTAGGAAAGTACTCATTGTAATAAGAGTAGAACTCCTCTAGTCGTATCTAACTAGTATTCTTGTAACCAACCGACATGTAACCCTACCCCCAACAATATAAGGCGAGGCAGAGACCCACTCCAAAGCAATTCGATCCAACCAACACATAGGACGTAGGATATTACGCAATTAACGGCCCGAACCTGTCTAAATTGTGTGTCTGCGTTTACCTTCGAGTTCCTAATCTCGACGAGCCCCACTAACCAAAACACTAACTCGGGCACCCCCTTGGTAGGTTGCCGGGTCTAAACATCGACACTTGGATCTCTTTTAGGTTTTCTTTGCAATTAGACCCCCGATAATTATGGTAATTGCGTAAATAGGAGCTACCGGAGACTCGAAGCTGAACCCGAAGCTGGAGCCGTACGAGGACTACTACGAGGAGGAAGACTACTTAGATTCACACCCATTTCGACTTGAATACCCATTAGGCATTGCTTAATTAGTATGCTAGCACTTTATTTCTCGCATGATGAGATGAACCTTGCACAGCCTTATACCTTGATTGTCCAACTACTATACCATATACGCGTGTGTATACGCTATGCGATGCTTGCATGTGTATAGGATATAGTGATTAGGATTCTTAGCGTGAGTGGGATAAAACCGACAGGAGAAGGTGTTTGGGGGACTTGGTAGGGGTGAGCTTTACACAACCTAACCTTTGGATTAGGGGCTTGGGGTCCGCTCTCGGGCGTTCCCTATTTTGTACCTATTGCGAGTTCATAGTTGAGGAGCATAGGAGTTGGTGGCGATACCTGTTATGGGTGTAGTTGTGGACCACGTTGTGGAGACGCGTTTGAAAGTTAGGAGCTCGCACTGGTCTGAAACCTAGAGGATCAACTTGTTCATGGGAATATGTTAAACGTGCACACCACTCGCCAACTATGGGTTTAGGCCCGAGCCGAGACTTACAAGTATGGTACCATACCTACTGTAGGATAGAGTATCAGTGTAGGGGGAGTGGTGCTTACCTTTTGCCCCCTGATTTGCTTTTGCCCCCGACTGGCCACGGTAGGAGTGCTTCACAGTTCCCGGGGTGGTCTTCTGTGGGGGACCGCATCCGAGCCCGGATGTGGGGTGGTATCGTAACTACTAGGTTCTTTGTCTGCTAGGGTGTTGTTCAGTCGGCTGATCTCCGGCTGTCTCACTCCGAGATGGGTCTAGGTGTACACACTCTGAAATAAGTTGTGTACGTGATAGCTACTGATCCAAGGACTATCATAAGATCACAAGGAGTCGGATTCTCATAAACGAAAATCCAGTTCTTTCACTCTAGAAGCTTGAGACCGCCTCCCATTTATTTATGAGATGTAATTTTACCAAAGTATGTTGGGCAACCATTGGAGTTTCAGTTATAACCACAAGGCCCTCCTGCAGCCTTATCAGGAACAGGTTGCAAGTCCTCTTTTTCATGAAAATTATTATCCGGATGACCTGAAGCATTTGGTCAGTAACGAATGACTGGACCTTTCATAGCATCGCACTAAGGGTTGACAACTGCAAAAGGAAATTCATGGAAGAATTCTTTCTCGTAGTTCTCCATAAGGCCAAACGCTCTCTGATTCCCTCCATGTCTGCTTGGTTGCTTTCTCCGTAATTTTCTGTTTGCTCCTATTTCCTTTCGTTTCCTTCTCTTAGGTTGTTTTGTCCTTTTTGCTGTTGGCTTTGACCAGACACTGTAATCCTCTTTTGTTTTTTTATTTAATATATAATCAGTAGAAGTACGCCCCTGTTCTTAAAAAAAAAAGTACGAACCACTTCCGGAGCTGCATTCCACCTTGCAGCGGCCGTACGTGTAGACGTGTAGTCCCGCGGCACAGCCGAAAGCAAATGGTGGCGGTTGTAGGACGATGGGCTCCGGCTGGCTCATCATGTGATGCGCGTGTGGACGCGCGGCGCCGTTCGTCGGAGCGAGCTTTGACTAATCTGGGATCGTCCAACCATTATTAGTTCGCTGATAATCACCGTCTCAGCCTGGCAGATGGGTTGGGAGCGAATGCATGGACGCCCAACTTAACACATGCGTCGTCGTTTTCACCTGCAACGGAAATGAGACCTCTTCTCTTTGGTGGCCTTCACCTAGTTAGTTATCACTGTCCCAAAACGAATGCTAGCAGTTGTTGAGAACAATGCTAGCAGTCGTGTTTACACAAATGCACAGACTCATACGAGTGTTGCTTCTAGACGGTTGCAGAATAACATCTCTCTAATCTCTATAGATTCCAAACAAAGCAACTCTAATCGCAAAAAAAAAAAAAAAACAGAAGAGAGCAATTCAGCTACCAATCCTAACTTTTTCTTCCTCCACCTTTTGACATCTCCTCCCTGTAGGTTCGTACAGCTGCGTAAACCTGCCCGTGGTCAATTGGCTACACTACAGTTACAGTTAAAAGAAAAGAAAAGGAGAAAACAAAAAAAAGAAAAGGCAAGGTCAAAAAGGGCACAAGCCAAAAGCGCAGAAAAGCTCCACCTCGCTTGCTCGGCGCGCGCCCTAGCGGAAAGCCCCGACGCAAGCCAGCCTAGTACATCACACGCAAACCTCATCACCAACCTATCTGCTGTCCTATAAAAAACGACAAGGGAAAAATGATTATTTTTCTCGAAAGAATAATTAGAAAATGCACAGAGAGGTGGGAAACGTGTAGCTCTCACGAGGCGTGCAGTGCATCCGCGCACCGACGGCCTCGCCCCCCGGCCCCACCTGCCAGCCTGTACCGGCCTCCCTCCCACGCGTCCTCCCTTCGCATATAGCCCCACCTCCTCTCAGTCTTCGTCCTCACTTGACTCGCCCCTCTCTCTCTCTCAACAATCCACGCATCACCGACGCGCCCAATCCACACCACCCCCGCCGCCGCCGCCATGGGCCGCCGCGCCCTACCGCTCCTCCTCCTATTACTCTTCTCCCTCGCCGCGGCGGCATTGGCAGCGGAGCAGCCCCAGCAGCAGCCGCAGAAGCCCGCATTGCCGCCCCCTTCGGCCGCCACCGGCGCCGCCGCGGCGGCGTCTAGCGGCGGGGGAGGCAGCAGCAGCGGCAGCACGGGGGTGAGCTCCAACTCGGTGCTGGTGGCGCTGCTGGACTCGCGCTACACGGAGCTGGCGGAGCTGGTGGAGAAGGCCCTGCTCCTGCAGGCGCTCGAGGACGCCGTCGGCCGGGGCAACGTCACCATCTTCGCGCCCCGCAACGAGGCCCTCGAGCGGGACCTCGACCCGGAGTTCCACCGCTTCCTCCTCGAGCCCCGCAACCTGCGCGCCCTCCAGTCCCTCCTCCTCTTCCACGTCCTCCCATCCCGCGTCCACAAGCTCTCCTCCTCCTCCTCCCAGTCCCACCAGACGCTCGCCGGCGAGCCGCTGGAGCTCGCCACCGCTCCCGACGGCGCGGTGCGTGTCGGCGGCGCGGCGGTGACGCACCCGGACGCGGTGGTGCGCCCGGACGGCGTGATTCACGGCATCGAGCGGCTCCTGGTCCCGCGCTCAGTCCAGGAAGCCTTCAACCGGCGGCGCAGCCTGGCGGCCATCTCCGCCGTGCTCCCGACCGGCGCCCCTGAAGTCGACCCGCGCACGCACCGCCTGAAGAAGCCCGCCCCTCCCGTCCCGCTCGGCGCTACTCCCATCCTCCCCGTCTGGGACGCGATGGCTCCCGGCCCCTCCATCGCGCCGGCGCCGGCCCCGGGGCCCGGGTCCGGGAAGCACCACTTCGACGGGCACAGCCAGGTGAAGGACTTCATCCAGACCCTCCTCCTGTACGGCGGGTACAACGAGCTCGCCGACATCCTCGTCAACCTCACCTCCCTCGCCACCGAGATGGGCCGCCTCGTCTCCGAGGGGTACGTGCTCACCGTGCTCGCGCCCAACGATGAGGCCATGGCGCGCCTCACCACGGACCAGCTCTCCGAGCCGGGGTCGCCGGAGGACATCCTCTACTACCACATGGTGCCCGAGTACCAGACGGAGGAGAGCATGTACAACGCGGTGCGGCGGTTCGGGAAGGTCCGGTACGACACGCTCCGGCTGCCGCACAAGGTGACCGCGCGCGAGGCCGACGGCTCCGTCAAGTTCGGCGCCGGCGAGGGCAGCGCGTACCTCTTCGACCCGGACATATACACCGACGGCAGGATCTCCGTGCAGGGCATCGACGCGGTGCTGTTCCCGCCGGTCGAGGATGGAGGGAAGTCCCCCGCCGCCGCCGCCGCCGCCAAGCCCGCAAGGAGGGCGCCCGCCGTCACCGGCGCCACCGCCAAGCCCAAGCTCCGGCGAGGTCAGTACACTTACAAATCAACCCACATTTCGTCTTGGTTTACTCAACACCAGATTCGACGCCGTAAATTTAGCGATTTAGTGTAAATGGCGGTGAAAAAAAGGGTGTATCGGTGGCGGGTCGCCGTCGCCGCACGCCATGGCCGGGAATCGAAGCGAGGGCCGAGCACCCAGCAAGGAATCAGATCCCCAGCAGCATTTGGGGGCGTTAAATTAGAATAAAATCACTAGCAAAGTACTCCAGCCACCACTAGCACCAGCGGCGCAGTTAATTAAGATTAACCCCGCCGTTAATCTGGCTAGCTGTGGCACGGGAGGGGCAGGACGAGGGGCGGGCCCACATGTAGGGCAGGCGGAGGCACGGCATTCCCTTTGGTGGGAGGACGAGCGAGTGGAACGGGGGGTGAGTAAATGCGGGCTGGCGCGGGTGCCGTGGAGTGTAATTAATTTTTGTTACCGGGGGCGACCGAAACCGCGTGGAGGCGGCGACTTGTGGGACAGCGAGGGGTGAGCTGGCTCCCCCTGCGGGCCGGCGACGTTGATGGCGCAGCGGACAGTGAGCTGGCCCCCACGACGCCATGCCAGTGTGACGGCCGGACGGGGGAATGCGGCGCGGGTACCAAGGTCACCTCGTGACGACGCGAGGACGAGGACGGGCGGGCCTGGTGTACGCTCAACTGCAGGCTGGCCCCGGTCCTCGCTATGCAAATTTGGGCCACGGAATGATAATTGGGCCTAGAGAAGCTTGCGCTCGCTCGCCTTGCCGGCGAATATCCACGGGATCAAAACTACTTCTATGGCAGCACCTAGCTTTTGCGGATCATTCTGCCTTGCAGCTTATTGGCATCTCCTTGCTATCGCTATCTTTGTTTCTAACAATCTTGTTGTTACCAATGCAGGGAAGTTGTTGGAAGGGGCTTGCCAGTTCATGGGCGTCTTCGTCCGGCGGTCACGGTTCGCTAGCTGCCAATAAACCACGGACGGATCACGGATGAATGTTGTTACATCTCATTCCGCTTCTGTCTGGCTCGTCACGGATGGACGAAGAAATTTTGTTTTGGCCTGTCAATTAGGAGGCAGTAGTCACGAGCCGCGAAGAGTAATTGGCAGATGCAGAGCAGGGTATATGGCTGTGAGAACCGGGGAAGAGGAGAAATGAGTGGATGAGGAACTGTTTATACTGGAGAGCGACATTATGTATATAGCATTAGAGCCTTTTTTTTCCTTTCGCTTTTGATTTGTTTCATTCTTTTTGTTGATTACGTTATGTTAATTACCTTTTTTTCATAAAACAGAAACCAGGACGAAAATTAGTCCATGGGTCATTCTTTTTGTGCACACTTTCACTTTCTGTTGCACTTTGGTTGAAGCCTTCCGATTTCGCAAAAGGCTTTCACAGAGCATCATTCTCCTATCATGCGAAACATGGTTCAACGAGCACACAGAACTATATATCTTTTCTCTCTCAGGACTCATCAATACATTGCTTTCACATCATGATGCCACAGCATCATGGAACTGAACAGGAAAAAGGAACATGTAGTAATGTAAGCTTTGGTCCCCAGTAAACTAGGGCAGCCTGGAATTGCTAAGGTCCCAGGAACTAAGATAACTACATTCTTTAGCAGAGAAGCAAAGAAAAATATATGTTCCACCCACACAAAGCATCACTCAACCTTCATGTTAAACATGGTCCAATAGACTCAGATTCACAAATAAAACACTGGCATTCTGCGGCCAAGTTCCACCTGCCTCCAGCAGAATAACTGAGAATGAAAATGTCTCGTTCCAAAATCAGATCATCGCAACCAGATATCCCATACATGTCAACGCAGCCCTTTAAGGTGCAAGAGAAATGCCAGACCCCTGAACAGCCAGAAACGGATATGTGAGGTCCCTGAAATCATATGCAGGAACTCCAAATTGATCAATTCTCATATCAAATCCTCTAGATGGTCCAGTTCTGTTCTCATGTACAAATGTCATTCCATCGCGGCCAAACAAAGGAATTGAACTGCAAAGAGCATGTGCCTGATTCCCCAGCAACAGATCATGCTCTCCTGGAGCTCCGTAGCTTGGCTTCATGTTTCCGCCGGATAAGCAGAGACTGCTGGTAAAGGTTCAGGTCGAGGCCATCAACATTCCTTCCTATGCGCGCTTGCAGAATTGCCTGCAGAGGGTTGTAAACAAATAAAACTTGGTGTAGCCTTGTTATTCTGCTAGTTCAAACAGGCCGATCAAGGCTTGAAAAGGTAGGAGAGCTATGTACCTCATTATCTGCACGGATCAGCAGTTCGCCAATGAAATGGTATGCTGAATTTGTACGAAAACTGATGTCCCTCAGATTTTGGGTGTCAATCTTCAAGCTCACGCTCCCATCTTGAATGACAGCAATTGCAGAGTCCACATCGTATGACTGAAGACTGAAGAAAAGCAAGAGGCTCAAGATAGCTGAAACATAGGTTGTCCATAAGTAAAAGGAAGCTCTAACACATACATTCCTGTGACTCGAAGGGATGCTCCTTGCTTGAACATCTCTGAGGATGGTTCTAGTTCCCCCAGAATAACAGGCACCCCTGGTTTTAGACCAGCAGATGCCATCTAGCACTGAGAAAAACAGAGTGATTTTATCAGGCATGTGTCCACAAACAAGAACAAGAATGTGATTAATATTCTACAGCGGAAGAAAGAAAGGAAACTTCATACAGAAACAACTAATATAGGTAACTAGGTAAGACTTAGTTACTACTTACTAACACAAATATTGCCCAACACATTGTTGCTTTCTACGTGTCAGGAATCAACGACTTGTTTACAGTCTTACTTCAAAAATTAGCTATGCCACTCAGCATGTTTCATTTGTTCAGATGCAAAGAACGAAGAACGGCATTTTACTGTTCTGACCTTTTATTTTCACATCATGATGTCAAAGCATTATGGAACTGAACAGAAAAAAAAAAGGGATGGGTAGACTTTGAAGTAATGGAATAGCATGGCATCCCAGCAAGTTACACCAGAATGGAATTGCTAGAATCACTATAATTGAGGTAACTATATTCTATTGCAGAGAACATATTCCCCTTTTAGAATCAGTGACTTGGACCCTTGCAACATTGCAAGCCTACTATAATGAACTTATTTAGACAATAAAGAAGTAAACAACAAACCTCTGGCCTCTTTTCTTTGGGAGAAATGCTTCCTCTACAGATCTTGACACCAAAACAGAGTGCTGTTGCAAAAACAGATTTCATCAGACCCATGAGTCAATAGGGCATTAGGTCAATAGTGACCTCAGTGCTAGAAAGGAGCAAGTTCTACAACTGGAACCAGAACAACTGAGGTCTGATGAAATCAGAGCAGAAAAAAGTAGACAAGCAGCCACTGGAAAATTATGAATGCATGAGTGGAAGTCACAAATTAGTCAGTGAAGCATCTGAATAAGATTAGACTGACTGGGATCTGATTTGGTACTTTTAAAGCCAAAGATCAAGAGACAGAGGAGGTAATTTATGAAATAGAAGGAATATATCAAGGGCTGCAAAATCCAGTAATGCTGTTGTTATGGTCGGCAAGACATACTACAGGAAGAGAAGGGACAAGTTAGTGGCAGGTTAGGAATAGAAAGGGTGGGACCACTCAGGCCCCTTGGTCATAGGACTTTTTTGTAATCAGATTGAATTCTATCTATAAAGAATCAATCTATTAGGTTACTTAGGAGTCATGTCATCTCCCCTATATATATGAGGAGATATTGTAATTTGAGAATTAAGAAGTAATTAGGGATTTATCCTTCCACCTTCCCTGCCTCCTCGCATTACTGTTCACGCGTGAACAGTAGCCACCGTTCTCTCTCTCTCAGCCCTCTTTCCTGCGCCTATGGCTGCCCCCCTCTCTAAGTCCCTAAGATCTGGTATTCAGAGCCAATTTTCCTCGAGACCCTGGCAGACTGGAGGAGGACGTAACTGGAGAACCCAAACCATGGGAGAGGATCCGAAGGGAGGTGGATGAACTGGTAGCCAAATTGGTTCCAGATTTTCACTGCCAGCAGGAGGAACCAAAGGAGGCGCCTCATGTGTACGTACCACCACCCAAAAGAAAGGAGGAGCAGATCCAGAAAGAAACTCCCCAACCCGTGGAAGAAGATGGAATAAAAAATGATCAGCCTATGGTGATATTTCAGAAACGCATCTCCTCCAACCCCAACTCCTACAAATTGATGCAACTTTAAATGATCTGTACAATGGAAGATGGGCCAAGAAGAATAAAAATGAAACCAGAAGAACTTCGAACACACTCTTACAGTACAACATATCAGCATTTTGCTATGAAAATCGATCTAATGCCTAACTCACTGACTCACTGTACATTTTGCTTGTAATAGCAAACAGGTGAATACTTTCTCACACAAAATGGTTGGCAACATCAAAGGGTCAGCAAAACTATTGCCCACAAGCAAGATGAGACCTAATGAAACCCACAACCTTTGCAGCAATGGCCTCCGCATCAACTGTCGGATCAGTTGTGTCCACCACGATCCTCGGCACATCGCCAATTTCATAATCCGTGCAACCTTGGTACCCTTCCACAAGCCTTTGCAGATCCGCCCACGTCTTCGGCTTATGCCATCCATCACCGCCACCACCATTGGCAACTGCTGCCCCCCGCTTCTCCAGCCTCCGACGCCACTCCTCCTTATCACCAGGGTGGCATTCCACAATGACCACAACCGCACCGGGTAGGCGTGTCAAGGCGTCAAGGTGGGCACGGTGTGACAGCGGGGAGTCGATGACAACAGACAGGCCAAGCTGGACCTGCCGCTCAGCCACACGCCACAGCACAGCGTAGGAGAGCTCGTTGAGCGCGCCGGAGGCAGCCACGGTCTCGAGGGCTAGCGTGCAGTCCCTGACATCGTCCTTATCCAGGAGCGGGCAGCGGAGCGCGGCGGCGATGGCCCGCGCCGCCGTGGACTTGCCGGACCCCGGGTGGCCCTTCATCGCCACCACCACCGGCGGCGCCAATTGCTCGTCAGCCATCGGCACACTCCCCCTCCTCCCCTAAGTAACCCTAAAGCATTTCTTGGCTCTCCCTCCGCCTCAGGCAATGGCGAAGATCTATTAATGGTACTAGAATGGGTGTATCTACCGGGCAATCTAGCAAGCCAACAAAAACAAATAGTGCGATCTTATCCCTGGTTTAGGGAGAAAGTCCAAGAATCGAGTGGCACCAACCTATGGTCCAGAAGCATCCAGGAATCGGACAAAACGGGGGCAAAATAAACGCATAAAGTACCAATCCTGTGAGTGGGTGATGCGGTGGCAAGTACCTGGAGTGGTGACAGCGACGGCGTTCGGGTGGCCGCCGGGGCGACGTCGCGACGGCGAGTGGGGAACTGGGGAGGGGTTGGCGGTGGAGAAAGGGGAAACTGGATGGAGGAGATGGTGAGGTGTGCCTTGTGCGGGGCCTATTGACGGCAGGTTGGGCCCGTTGCGTGCCGAGGCCGTTCGTGTTTGGGCCAGTGGTGAACCTTTTGGGCCAGATGAAGCTGGGTCGTGTAGAGTTGCAGCCCGCCTCCCGTCGGATTTTGAATTCTTGGACAATGGGCCTAGTCCACGTTTTCACCCCGGACAAGAAAACCATCCGTTCTGCCTCCTCAAGTTCGCAAAACCGGATACGCGACCTCCCTGACCGGATTTCACTCCGGTTTTGTCCTAGCCGGCGACATGTCATCACCGTGTCGCAATCCGATTTGTTATGGGTCTACCTGTTATTTTCTTCTCCTTTCTCACTTACTTGCGGGATCCACCTGCCATTCCTTTTTTCTCCTCCACCTTCCCTTCCCCTCCGGCTAAAACGGCGAGGCTACCCCTGCCGCTCAAAAGGGAGCAGCCTGGGATGGGCCTGTGGGCTGTGGGCGAGCCTAGGGAGCGGCATGGGCAACGCAAAACCCGTGCGTACGGGCACCGGAGCGCCCGTGTATACGGCGGCGATTTCTTTCCCGTCAGCCAATGTTGTGTGGTGCTAAAATGATGAGAAAAATCCAATTGCATTGCCAAATCAAATCGAATTGCCCGTTGAATTGGATCCAATTTGGCACCGAAACTGTGAGGCTCAACTTTTTAGATGTCGTTGCTGCCTTCTTCCAAATTGAAGTTATCGCCAATGCTTGCATCGTCTAGGTTGGCCTCTTCCACACACTGAAGGTTTAGGTAGGGTGGAGTCGAAGGAGCGGAGCTGCTCGGCTTTCGCGACAAGAAGGACGGTATCCTCCTAGGTGAGGAGCATAGCTCAGTCTGCTCCATGAGCAAGGAAGCGTTGCAGATGGGATTGCTAAGGCGCCATAGAGCACGACCTCTACCCTGGCTATGGTAGCTGGTGGAATTTAAGGGAACTTTGATGAGGCGATGAGAAGGTAGAGAGAGGAGGGTAGGGGAAGATGACGGAAGCTTATATGTGGATCCATGAAAGAGTTGCCATCATGGATGGGTGACGTGATGCCACATTGGACAAAATTAAGGTGGAATTGAGAGGTGGAATTGGGTTCAGGAGGTTACCTGTCTGGTTTTCGAAGACCGAGGTGTCAAAACGGACAGTTTTCGAATCAAGGGGCCCATACTTCAGGGAGGTGAAAAGGACCTTTTCCTTTTGAATTCCTAACCATCACTCGAGTAATTTTCGTTTTCCTTTATCAATCGGATTTTCGTTGTATGTGTTGGTCTGGGCTCTGGCTGCTTGCCACGGACCAGCAGGGGAAGCTGGGCTGCTGCCGGCCCGCTAGTGTGCTGCTACACGCCTGACGCTCGGTCCATGAGCAGCTTACAGCTAGCCTGCATGAAATTTTCAACCCGTTCCACCAAACAGCCAGCATTCACACGGCAATGGAGGCAGATACGGCCCATTGGCGCATGAAGGAAAAATTGCACGCTGATTTGTTCGTAGAGCAAAAGTCGTATTGACAATTTCTATATCTTATCCAAATCCTTTTCTTTTGCCAAATATCCTATCCGAATCTAAACTTTGCGTATATGAGAAAGTGATTTGGATATTCATGAGAATAGAGATAATCCAAATCCGATGATGTGCGGATGTGTCTTAGGGTATGATATGGGCAAAATCTAGCGAATATAATTATCTGGTAATTAGAAATGGAACTATCCTATATATGATTTATTTTATTATTCTTTATTTTTATATTCTCAATTGATTTTAGTGTGAAGTCTTAATGTTTTCCTTGTTATGTATGTTCGGCTGTCGTTCTTCTTGTGTTAAGTCATTTTAGATCTATCTAAGATCGGTGGAATCAGTGGATTTAATATGTTGTTTTGTTATCAGTTAATATTTTTCTTATTCTGTGTGTTATTTAATTATTCTGTATTGTTTTTATTATTCTCATTTGATTTTAGTGCGTTCGAGTGTCGTTCTTCTTCGTGTTATGCTATTTTAGATCCATCTAAGATTGGCGGAATTAGTGGATCTAATATTTTGTTTTGTTATCAGTTTTTGTTACAGACTTTCTCTTTTATTTATTTTTATTGGCCCGCAAGTTGATGCCCTTCTAGCAACTTCAAGAGTTTTCCAAAAAATTCTTCCCCAAAATGAGGTATTGGGAGCTATGTTAAAAAAAAATTCCCAAAAAACATATTAGCCCATAGCTAAACACTAAAAACTAACCCCAATAATTTTAAAAAAAAGACCACGCCATCATAATTGGGCCAATTTAATTAGTCTGCCCACCTCCCGGCCCATGACACCAGGCACCTTCCTTCCCCTCTCGGAGCACTCCAGGCACTTGGTCAGCACAACCTCAGCCGCCGGCACCGCCTTCCTGCCGCCATCTTTCTATCCGAGCCTGCCGCCGAGGCTGAGGCTTAGCCCGAGGCCGTTGTTGCTGCCACCGTCCGCCTCGGTGGCGCGGTAGTGGCGCATGTGGCCACCGAGCGCCTGGCCGATGGCAAACTCGAGCCCGCAGATGGAGCAGCCATGCACCTTGGGCTTGGACGACTCTGCCGTGGTGACGTCAGGTTCCGCCCCTCGCCCCACCGGTCGCCCCACCGGCGTCGCAGCCCCTCACCCCGCCGCCCCGCTGCTCGCCCCGCCGCCCCTCGCCCCACCGGCGCTGCTGCCACTCGCCCCGCCGCCGCCGCTGCGCGCGTGGGAAGGGGTCGTGCAGGAAGGTCCGGCTGCTCTGGTGTGCGGCGGGGCGAGGGGTGGAGAAGGTCTGGGAAAAAAACGTGCGCGGAAGGGGGGTGCGGATTGGGGAAGACCCGCCGTCGCGAAAATATGCAGGGCGAGGGTTGTTTTTTCGCGTCGCCAATCTTTTGAGGGAGTTTTAGGTGGACTATTGAAGTTCTTTTTTTTCTCTTTTTTTCCTAAAGAAGGTATTAGGGGTAAGATTAGCAGTCTTTTGAAGTTGCTCCTGCATTCACGCATGTATTATCGATCCTGAGCTTTTTCTTGTCCGCTGTCTTTTGATTTTTTTTTCAGTCGATTTTTTCTCTTTGTCCCGCGCATCATTTTTTGACTGCATTTGTTACCCACAACATTCCGTTTTGGCCCCCAAGCATTGCTATGTGCTATGTTATGAAAATCGGCTGGCACCACCCAACGAAAACCACCCGAACGTTATCTAGTCATTCCCTAATAAATCTGAAAAATATGGCCTCTGCGACGCTCGAGCTTTCAGTCGCGCGCGCTACGGTGATGAACAGCGTCAGCCGAGAGAGTGGAAGAGAAATTTGCAAGGACCTACGCAACGAGAGAAATTGTTGGCACGTGTCTAAATGAACATGCCGTTACAACGGGGGGAACGTAAATTTATCGGCAGTTGTGAAATGCATGAACTACACACTAGGAGACGGTTTCTAAATGAACATGCCGTTACTACTATGATTAGTACGTACTGCTGTTTCTAGGTGAGACGGTTTCACCTTGTTCAAGGATTACTAAAAAGGTCAACTCCCTTGTTCCTCGTGCTACGAGATAACACTAGGAGATCCAGCCTCATGTATTTGAGGGCTATTCATGGTGTCACTTGGTATTCGTTTCTTTGTTTCTCCTCGCATATATCTTCCACCAATTTGTCCATTACTTTTATGGTTATTCATTACGCCATGTGTCATGCCGCGAATAGGGTATTGCCCTCAATGGATGAAAGCCTAGGTTCAGTAAAATTATTTTTGCCATAACTTTACACGCCTCTTTCATTCATTCTACCCCCATTTTGCCCTACAACTCTAAACCTAATTTCAATTCAACTTCGTTCTACCCTGATTTTAATCCTACTAAAAATCTGTACGATGAAGGTTGATTAGTTAAAAATCTCTATGAAAAAACGATGAAATGCCAGTGAAGTTCAATTGGTTTTTTTAGAGAACCAGTGAAGTTCAACTGTCACCACATCCAATAATGCAAGTTCGTGATCCATACGCGTATGCTGTAGATGTACATGCATAACTGTTACTGTACTCATACTCAAAAGCGGATCTGGCGGTGGGGCGGGCGGGGCTCAAGCCCCCTACCGCCGCTTGGATAATGGAGCCCCCCTAAGCCCCTCCATGATTTATAGGAACAAGGAAGAAGAAGAGTAGGGAGGGACGGAGGAGGAAGAAGATGGAGCCCCTCTAAGGGACCGCATCCGCTACCGACTGTACTATACTTTTTTCGAATAGGAACACACTTCGACAACAACCGAAGATCACACATTCACTAACAGCCCCTTGGTGCACAAATCTTTTCATTTATTTAGCAATATACACCATCATCTCCAATGACATGCATGCAGGAGATGCACGCGCACACAATTAGCACTACTAGAAATATGAGCATTTGTCCTCGACCTTAGTACCGGTTGCTTTTTGATCCGGTACTAATATTAGCATTAGTACCGGGTTCAAAATTAGGGGTCCCCATTGGTGGTCTCCGGGTACCGGGTGGTGTTACGACCCGGTACTAAAAGACCTCCGAGAACTTCCAATTTTGGACCCGGTACTAATGTTAGCATTAGTACCGGGTGAAAAAGCAACCGGTATTAAGGTTGAGGATGAATACTCATATTTCTAGTAGTGACGTACACTCACTTAAACTTACAGAAACCTCGGTAGATCGGATACACATATAGCACGCAGCTCTAATTTTATATAATTAAGCTGATGATGAAGAGTTCTTCGATCGATAACCCTCGCTTGCAGCACGCTCGATATGGATCCTCTTCACTTTGTAGAAAGCACACCGCCATCGAGCTCTAACTGCTGCCGCCACCGCCATCGGCGACACTCAGGCCGAAATGGAGCCGAGGAAGATGAGCCCACTGCAAGTGAACCAAAACAAAAAAAACATGTTCATACACATATGTGGAATTATGAATAAATTTGCTTGATGAGATGGAGTTTGCAGTCCGTGCAAATGTTTCTGTAGTCATGCTCATGTAATCTTGTGTCCAGAGTTTTGCAGAAAATGGTTGGCCCAAGATATGACAATGTAGCATGCATGGGAGATCTGCGCGTGCGGGTGCACATGCATCAGTGACTGCATACGGTAGCCTGTAGCTAGAATCAATGCGGCGATCTGTACCGGCCTGTTCATATAACTTATATGTGGGGGCTCGGAGCGTCTCATGTACTCCTATCGGAAATAAATGGATGTCAATGTCAAAAATGCCACATGTGGAAATGCTATTCACCGCCTGTAAAAATGTTTTTTTTTGTAGTTGGTTTGTATGTCATGATGTCAACACTAACCTAGATGTTCACTATATGCATTCCTAGTTGGTGCAGAGTTAGGAAGTTACCTAGATGTTCACGCCTAATAAAGTTGTATTTGTGCTACTCGATCAATTTTGTCTGTTCTTGAGGTAGTTCCTGAACCTTGTTATATATGCTTTATGTGCAAAGAGCTAAATTTGCTTGGCTAGCTAACTGAAGTGAAACTGATAATATTTTTTCACTGTCGGTTTAAAGGTCTGTGATGATTCAAATGTGTGTACATGAGTGTACTTTGGTCGTCTATCGAGGCACGAATAAATTGCGATACAACTAGTGGGAACTTTAGTTTCACATATACTGATAATTTGAAGATACAAATTTATAACTATGCAACTCTCATGGCAGAGGATAAAGAATCTGTTATGTGCAACTCCAATGGTACACTATAGATTACTATTATTTAATTATAAGAGTTTATTGTTCACACCAACAATATATATAATAGCCTCTCTAAATAGATTGGCATAGCACATTATATTTGTCAAAAACTAATTGGGGCCTGCAACTCATAGAGAGATTTATAGACGCCATATATGCATGTTTATCACTGAGTAGACTATCTAAATATAATGACTAACAGTCCATTTCTGTTTGATGTGTACGTGCATTGTTGGGGATCCGGATGCCATAAGAAGATAGCTCGGTCTTTTTTTTATTAGTAGCACTCGATGATATGATATCACACACGTATATACTGCATGGCTATATATGACAATAAGTTCTACTGTCCAAAACTTGTGTTCTTTATATTAAAGAAAAATATGTAAAACTTACATTCTTTGCTGCTGCACTGAATGCCTCCCTGTGGCTAATCTCTGGATTGCTCGTCTTTATCCTTTGTATTTCTTCCCTGTTGACATCAGGAAGTAGTATCTTAGATTATATCAAATGTGAAGAAAACACAGCAATGAAGCTTAACTACAAGTTAGTTAAGTTCAGAAAGACATATTCTATTGAAATAGAACCCATGCATTTAAATTTAGATCAAGCCATACATTATTAGCTGTTACTATTGCTTGCTAATATCCAAAAGTGGCATGGCATTTGTGTCTAGGTTGAAATGTTGAACTTGAGTGCCACTAGCTAGTTAACTGGATAGTTCAATTTCTGAAAATTTTAGACGTGGTCACGCGATCTCAATTGCAGCGGAGCCTTTAAATTTATAATAACCAGCTACATAATACTAAACCAATCTTTCAAACTAAAAGATACTACATATATACTACAAATTTGGGAATTAAGTGCGCACGCGTCTGTCTAAGGATTAATAATACCACCTTAATTATTATCTAAGACCATAGACACATCTCATTCTTTTTAACAAGAAAATTTAGCTAGTGAAATTTTTAATCCTATAAAAAATATCTTATTTGATGCATTTCATCTACTTATAAGAAATATTTTTGAATCAAGTTTGATCAGTACACAAAATTAAAATTAAATACTGATGCAGACTTTTTGCAGGTTGACATTGCTATCCCTAAAATTCGCAATACTATGCTATTTTGCTCCTCTTTGTTTCATGGTATTTGTCAAAGTTTTTAGGAAGAGTCGTATCAAATGTTTGTCCATTTAGAAATTAAAGGAGACTTTCAATAGAATATAACTTTCTATGTTAGTAGTGCAATATAGATACCTGGTTGTAGCATATGTCACTTAATTAATATAATAGTCTTACTATGTCATTAATCTACTTATAATCATGATAGGCCTAAATAAACCAAATTTAGTTTTCTATCAAAAAGTTTTTATTGCACAAGTTTACATTTTGAGCATTAGCAGATGTTTGAGGTAGGATCTAGCCTGCAAGCTTTTTATGAGACAATTATCCTTTTGAATACAATCCTGTTTGCTCTTTCCTCTAAAGAAAACTATAACCCTCCCTTTTGCGATTCTTCCCTCAGCGCACATTTCTCTTTTGTCATCTCCTTCTAATAGAAAACATGATTTTCCAGGAGAAAATATGGAAGAAAAATAGGGTTTAGGGCTTGAAGATCCGTTGATGCTACCTCAAATCCATTTGCCTAAAGAGAAAATTTCAAAATATTGATAATTCAGAAATCTGCAAATTTCATGTTGATCATATAAGTTTTGAATTTCTCAAATATATGGAGTTTAATTTAGAAAAACAATTTGAGCATTTTAAGAAATGGATTTTTTCCCAGAAAACTAGAAATATTTTTTCCCCTCAAAAATAAAAAGTTTGTTAAAATATTATGATGACTTTTTGAAGATATTCTTTTATTTTCTAGTAGCTTTGTTTATGGTTAAATTATATTAACAAGACTGGTGAGATGCTCACTCAAGAAGAGGATAAAGAGTTTCTGATGTCTGGAGAGGTAACTAGGTTGCAGCGAGGTGTGCAAAGAAAATTCTCTCAAAGAGATCGAAATTGTAGAAGGGTGATACGTGCAGCTATATTTTTCATCGAACATATCTAAAACATTACTTTTTTCAGTATTTAAGTGCTCATGGCTTGGAATCTCACTTGATAAATCTGTTGTATGCTGACGGAACACGCTGTCTCTTCTCTGGGGCTGGAAACACATGAAAGAAATTAAAAATGAGATGAACTAATTAAGTAAAGCATTGAACTTTGTGCTTAATTCAGCAATCATGGAAATATAAATATGATGAACACTATATAGCTGATTCATGAGAGTTATATAGTACATACGTCGAACTGGTGGCACTTGTGGCTGATTGTTTGACATTGGGTACATTGATTGTGTTCGTAGATTTCTTGAGGCTGCCTCATAGCTCCCAAAATTGTTATATTGAAATCCTCTGTTCGGCACAACCTATAGAAAACATAAATGTAATGCATTATGATGCACACTGATGAATGTTTCAATGTAAAATAAATTATTGGGCACAATATCCAAATAAAAATAGTGTGTATAAAATCTAAATAATAAAAAGAAGAATGAGCAAATAAATGTCAACAGTTAGGAGGTCTTTCCATTGTTTATGTGAATATTTTTTTTGAAGCGTGTATTGATAGAGAAGAGTGTAAAAAAATATAGTTAATATTGAAATGATTTCATATTTTCGAGGAAATTTCTTCATGTTATCAGCATGGGTTGCTAGAATCAGTCTTGCACCTGGCTTTCTGGAACAGTGCGTGCCTGGTGGAAAGGACTGAGATCCATTGAGAGCACCATTGTGCAATGCCCACATTTAACGGTCACGATGTTGTAGGAGCAATTGTTTGGCACATTCACCTGCATGTACATGTGCACACATGAATGAATGATAATAAGAAATTAGAGTGTTCCATTGTAAACTTCCGTTTTATATTCTTTTCCCAAACAACGACCTTTACCTAAGACTAAACAAGAGGAAGTGCAATTTAAAATGTTAAGTAAAATGGGGAAAAATAACAGAGGAAGGGATTCCATGGCACCACAGAATACATGGCAATGAGGCATTGATATTGTTTGTTTGAAGTCCATAAATAAAAAGTATGATCGAACAGTGCTTCATATACTAGAAGTAAATGCATGGTGAGTAATGTATGTAGCAGCTATAGGCCCTGTTTGGGACGGAGTCTCCAGCAGCGCGGCCGCCATAATCGCTTCACGTAGAAGCGTGCATTGGCCCGCGTTTCGATTCTCGCGTTTTGCAGTAGAAAACTCACTGCGAGCAGCTAGTGATTTTGCAGGACGCAGGTCTGCCGCGATGTCTACCACGGCCGCGAGAAACGCCGTCCCAAACAGGACCATAGGCTATGCCTAACTGGATGCCTAACTGGACCCGTCTTTGTAAATGGTTCTCCCTCTCTCTCCCTCTCCCGCTCTCTCTCTCATCCAGAAAAGGTGAGACTTGTAGGAAGCTAGAAGAGGGAAGCAAGGGGCAGATCGTGCATCATGGCAGCCAGTGCCTGGCGCCAAGTAGGAATGGGAAAGTAGCACCATGCCTTCATGTACATCCATGTCGTCTTTTGACTGCGTGCAACACCTTTTCAAGTGCCTACCTTTCGACTTTCGAGTGCTATATATCTCGCTGCCTACCTGGAGATGCTGGAGCTAGCGTAACAACAGCCTGCATCTGATCTCGTCTCCAGGAGACAGACATGACATCTCAGGTTTAAACGAGAATCTCTCTCATCAGACAAAGACAGAGAGAGGAGAGAGATAGAAAGATGTTATTAGAGAATAGAGAGAGGAAGAGAGAAAGAGAGGGAGGGAGGGATGTTAGAGTTGCATGTGAACAGTATGAGCATGTATAAAATATAAAAAACGAGAAAATTAAAAGTGGCGGCATCTTTACAGTTGATAGTTGATGTCACACTCTCCTATCTTTCAGCGCAACATCATCGATAGATCGCACGCATACATACACAAAACTAGCTAGATCCCCCACCTGCGCAAACATCAAGAAAGGGGAAAATGACATGACCAGCAGATCCACTTCTCCCTGCACATGTGCAGAATGAGAGGGAAAGGCTGTCGTCGCAGCTTCAGTTTTTTTATTGACTGCATAAGATTTTAGGCACCTAAAAAATATGCTGAAGATGCAAGAATATATGATAACAGCTACTGGTAATAACACTGGTGTATTATCGCATGGGAGACTAAAGCAATTGTTAAAGAGGCTTTAATCGTCTGCACCTGCATGCATGTAAAGTTGGGTTGCCAGAAATGTTTTTGTCAGGAAACCATGAAGGTGTAGTTTGATATTTGCTGGTAGCAAGACAGAGAAACCTTAGAAGAAGAAAAATCAATATCTCATGCATACCATGGGTGCTCCCCTGACAAATTAACTTAAAAGATGTGCCGTTGTCGAAAACCTATATTCCTTTTGGTCAAATTGTGAAAGCCTACTGTGAACTTCAGTTATATTTGTTTGAATAAAAAGAACATATATTGGTGTTGGATCTGAGCTACTCATGGTATATATATATGGGTGCCAGCAAAGCTGAAGGAAACTTCATTTGGAGACCAAAACATGCAGAAGGGAGAAAAAAAGAAAAGAAGATGTTCAAGCACATGTAAAGGCTGTATCCTTGAAGAGGGAAGGGAAAACATTTTTGTTACAAATTGGAAAGAAGGAAAATAGATTTATGCTCTATGGTTTAATTTTGCTCGAAGAAAGATGCAAACATAGTATTTCTCCTCTTTTCCACTTCATATTTCATGATGCCAAAATTTGGGTATATATGTAACCATGCACTTAATTAGAAAATTTTTCAGGAACAGATTGTTTTGGATTGAAGTAGCAGGGAGCAAAAATATAAACATAGCTATGGTGGAACCAGTATGCATGCATGGCAGAGCACACTTGAACTGGATCTCCATAGGCTAGCTTCGACGGAAAAAAAAAAGAAGGAAAAAGAAACTTGCTGCAGATCTCACAAGAGAGCGAGAGAGAATTAGAGAAAGAGAGTGGGTGAGTGAGAGTGAGAGAGTTAGAGAAAGAGAGAGAAATTAAAGGAGGGAGGGAGGGAGGGAGAGACTATACCACCAGGATGGTGTTGCAATAGTTGCAGTTGACATAGCAAACATGCTCGGATGCAAACTGGCCTGACATTTCTCCGATCTCGAAGCGCCTACCCGCCGTCACAAAGGCAAGATCTAGAGGGAGGGAGAAAGCAAAGAAGCAGGAGATGTGAATGAACAAGACGATGCCTTCTGTGCCCCTATATATGGAAGATTGGGGAGGGCATAGCCCAATTTCCTCTGACCTTTGGCGCTGTCGTCGTCTATGGTGGAATTGAGAGAGGTTTGTGGAGGAAGCAGCAGCCGGATGCCACAAGAGATGCAGAGAGAGAGGGAGAGAGGATAACAACCTGAGTGGGGGCAGGGGGGGAGGAGAAAAGGTGTTTGGTGGGTTGTCTGTGGGAGGACAGTGCAGCTGAGTGCAAGAGGTTGGAAAGATCAAGCAATAGGCTACATCAACAAGGATGTGATAAGCTAGCTGCTACTGCTAGGACTTGGAGAATCAGTGTGTGGTCGTACTGGTAGAGAGTCTGCCAACTGCCAGGATG
This sequence comes from Setaria italica, assembly GCF_000263155.2. Classification (NCBI taxonomy): domain Eukaryota; kingdom Viridiplantae; phylum Streptophyta; class Magnoliopsida; order Poales; family Poaceae; genus Setaria; species Setaria italica. The sequence goes on along the minus strand of NC_028451.1, from coordinate 3,134,168 downwards.
AGCAATTCCATTGGAAATGGACTTTGTTTAGTTGACTGTGTTACCGTTAGTGGCTTGCAGGTGTATCTTTTTGTAATCATTTTTCCTTTTGGCTGTTATTTGTTCTGAATAATTCGATGGTCGATGTGTTCTAATACTGTTAGTTATAGGAAAAAGTGTGTTTTCATCCCTTAAGTATTTTGAAAGTGTGACATCCATCCCTCATGTTTTAATTGGTTGAAATCAACCTTAACTAATGATATCGGTGATCATCCCTACCTCGACTTAACTTAACAATGGTTTAGTGTTATCTAATGGCCATTTATGTCACATAATCATCTAACTAATCACTTCTTAGCAATGTAGTGAGTAAAAAAATATAACGTCCACAAAATTAATTTGAGTAAATCCTGTAAAATTTGAGTAAATATGTAAATGTAGAAGAAAAATATTTGAAAACAAAACGATGGGTTCTATGGCATGTAACAATGCCATCATTGTTTTATGGCATTATTACTTTTGGATTCCTGTACTTATTGAGTTGTGACTTGCGCTGTGAGCCCATATGACCTGTCTATCGTATAATAAGTTTTCTCAAAAAAATATATAAAATGGTTGTGGCATCACAAACACATGAAATCCACACTTAGATATATAGGTTCCTGATAAAGTTTAGCTAGCTGCAGTCTAGCTAGGCAGAGCTTGTATGGATCAGCTCCTAGTTCTCCATCAATGTTCTCATTCTACTGGAGTTCTAGGTCAGAAAACATTCTGAATGGGATGCATTCAATACTCCCTATGTGGATCAACAGCCACTGCAAAAGATACGTTGAAATTAATTAATTGTATATCAAGATGTGAGGGCACCTATGAGTGAAAGAGACTGTAAACTGTACATGTGCACCAAGATGAGAGCAACCCATGGACTTTAAGTTTACTGATGTTGGACATGCACAGCAATATGGTGTTGCCACTGTCAATCCAAAAAAGCTAGGGAAAGGAATAATGACTGACTATCTAGGTCATTACCTTGCATGGCCAAATCAGGTTCATGGAATTGGAAAGGGAAAGTAATTATCTACCAAACCATTATTTAAATATATTTCTATACCGTGTAAACTGCAAGAGTGTGTTGTACGACTCGTACCATGTGCTAGGTATAAAATTCTAACTAGATTTATCTTCGAAAATATTTATGAACTATGTGTTTATCATTTTACATACATATATATGATAAAAAAACAGAATACAATTATTTCATGGTTCATGAAAAAAATATGCGACCATTTATGCATGGACTATTTCACAAATAATTAAATTAATTCCTTCATGTCCTCACAGAGGTCAGCAGAGTCTATATCAGTAGTTTAGAACATCCTTACTGACTGCATACAACAGTAATCATCATCGGTGATTGTGTTGATAGACGACAAACATCTATCAACTGTGAAATCATCGAACCAAACAAAATTTAATCTTATCTAGTCCCTTCAAAACCTATATTGATTCATCAAACCATACTCTTTTTTCTAGGAGTGAACCTCCATATATTATATTTAAAGGTATATGACCATATAAAAAACACCACTTGCACACAAAGGTGTCGTTTGGGAGGGCTTCTCCTAAAACAGATTCACCAGTTAAGCCAAAACTGGTGAAGCCAAAAATAGTGGCTTCACCTGACATCTAGTTCATTTTAGCCTTATTAGCTTACAAAACGGCTTCACGCTACAGGGCCTCGTTTTCCACAAAATAGGTGAAGCTGAAGCCGAAATAAGTGCTCCCAAACGGGACCAAAATATCCGATGCCAGTAGGTCAATATGCTTGAACATGTAAAGAGATATATAGATCGAGTTTCCTATTATTAATTGAGATACCGCAGGTGAGCATATGCACGAATAAATGGACCACAAATATCCAATGGTCAAAATTTCATTTCTTGCCTCCACTAGCAATAGCGAATAAGATGTGTTGGAAAGAAGTTTAACTTTCTTTGAAAGGTCCAGGTCCCATGAGAACAATGATGATGAGGTCCACTGCAGGAAATTTCAAAAAATGGAAATAATCCTATAAATGTATAATGTACCCAAACATGATTTATTGCGTAAGATTTCTCAAGGGGAAACATCAAGTTTTGGTTTGCACTGTTTAATTAATTTGTTGAGCCTATACTTTTCGAGTCTAGATCAATCACCAAGTAGCTTTTCCTTACTATATACCCCACATTCAAGTTGTTGAGTCATACAGTACATTTGTGTAGATCTAGTTGAATTGTTCCTCATTGAGGAACCATACTAATTGAGGGCTGCTTTCCCTCACCTTCTAACCTTTCATTTGGAGTAAATATTTGATCTAACTAGAGATCATATAAGGTATAACTACGTCGACGTATGATGAGGTGAAAACAAAAGGGCATCCATTTGATATGTTAGTTCTTTTCATATAATGCCACAACGTAGGAACTTATGATCCATGCAGGTGTAAAGATATTCGAAGAGGGGGAAAACAGAAAAGTGAACAGATGCTTTGGAACACCACTGGGTGCGCCCATCAATGTCCCTGAAGCAGTTTATGCAAGTGATCGGCGCCAGCATTGGCAGAAGACAAGGGCAGGATGTGCCGGTGGCTGATTGGACGATTCCTCTGCTCAGGAAATGTCACCTCAATTGGACAGATTGGATCCTCCTCTCAGTCTCATCAGGTTTCAGACTGACAAGATGGATGCCTAACCAACACTAGTTCTCGTAACCTGGTGCCACTCCCTTGCACTACAATCTGTTGCTAGAACTGTGGTGTGTGCATTGCTGTGAGTTGTTATGGATCGGACCCTAATGGCTGGTTTCTCTCTGTATGGAACAGTTCATGATTTGAACCTTTGTGATCCGCCAGCGTGTAATTGAATGAAAAAAAAACTTCTCATCAGGAACATAAAGATCATGGGCATTTCTGTCCCATGTGTAATAATAACTCACAATGTTCTTGAGGCAAACATAAGTTTTTATTGTAATAACTAATTCATACTGAATTTTTGTGAAACTGAAGTAAGATGTTTTCTTTGTTTCACTGTGAAATTTGCTAATTACTTGTGCCTCTTAAAATTTACTAGTTCTGTCTATTTTCTTGTTCTGAGTCTTTTTTTTAGCTGATGACATGCTGTCTCACCTATCTACCAGTACAAGAACTCTACACCATAAGCCAATATAAATCAAAGAAAGCTCCAAGCAACATTTAAACTTCATAGTAATGTAATAATACCACCATCTCAATCTTTTTTCAAGAAATTTTACAACCGATTAAGCCGAAATACATAATATTTCTACAAACTGAACGGTCTAAGCTTGCTACAGATACAGCACAATTACTATCACAAAGTACCAAATGGCCTATGCAATTTACGATATGTGTACTGCTCTATAAATAAAATAAAAAATAAAGGTTATATTGAAGGAGCAAGCACTGGCACAGTGTGTCCCAAACAGTACACTCTAGCTGGAAAACAAACAATGCAACAGCTAGGCCTACAATCAATATCCTAGTCTCTCCATGCATGCACGCCTATGGGTGCACGATCGAACCCTGCTGCCTCCTTTTGTCGTTTGCCCTAGCCAGCCTATCCTATAGTGTGTGTCTATAAAACAAATGGCACGCATGCACGCGTGTACTATGTACTATAGTGTCTTGACTGATGACTGGTTGCAGGGCGTGGTGAGCAGGATATGGGTGGAGAATGGGCGAAGAACGAGGCGTGTGTGATCGATGCGAGGCGATCGACAGGCCTGCTGCGCCCGGAAATGGAGTTGTGGCAGCCTTGGGTGAGTGTGTGCAGAGAGCCTGATGAAGCCCGGCCGGTCATCAGGCATTCACTTTGGGCGTGATTGGTTGCGGTTTAAGGAGCCGTCCACGACGGTGAGAAGATTCAAGCTTAGGGTGGTCTGTGTGCTTCTTCGGTCAGTATAGAAGCATACAGACAGGTTTGATTGATTTGCATATGACTTAGAGCTGGGATGGAGAGAGTTGTTGATTGGTTGGCTGTGCGATGAGTTACTTTGTGTGGTTGCAAGTGGAACCTATGGTCTTGCCTGTATCAGTTCAGCCTGGCTCGCGATGGAAAGCCATGTCTTGCGTAGCATGCAGTCCGGATGGAAGAAGGAATCTGAACGAGACCATATAACAAAAGCATGCGGGTGTAGCAACCAATCAAGACCAACATGCACAGTGCGGGGCAGGATGGTGCGTTGGATCACGGTATTCAGCTACTAATCACCCCCTTTATTTCACGGTTAATGATAGGGGCAGGCAGGCACTGTGCAACGACACTGTTGCAGCGACGCGTGGTCACTCCGGCTCCTGTTGTACGTCGTCGTCCTGCAGTAGCGTCGCTGTTCCGGAACTCGCAAGTCAGCAGTGGTGATGGTAAAATCTTGATCCCTTTCTCTTGTTGTACGGCTCTCCTGCGTGTTCCACAGAGAGAGAGGAAAAAAAAAGCTCGATAAAACCCTAAAAGGCATGTGGAACTAACGAAGCCAACGCTTTGGAGGGCAGACCACACGAGCTGTCATTCTGCCGGAGAGTGGTCGTCAAATCACCGGGCCAGATGATTACCGGGCACAAAAAAGAAGCAATCAAATCTGATAAAACTACCGCAATAGCCAACCGTACAAATTGCACACACAATTTCACCTGTACAGTGTAGCATCGGAGCATGGATCCACCATGGATGGATGATGGATCGTCGTCACCTCCCATGCATCAATGTCGTGGGGAGCACTGTGGATGCCATTCCGGCGACGGATCGTGCTCCTGCTCGATCGGAGCATGCTCGCCCATCAGGTATTCAGGTGGGGGTCGCCAGTCGCCCAGGCCCAGGCCCCGGGCACCCTCGCAGCAGGGCATCCGATCCAATCATCCACCTGGTGACCCTGACCGACCCCATCACACGCAGCACGCCAGCAAGCAAAGGAGCCATTCATGTGGTCCTCCAGCCTCTTTGGCTGGGGCTGCACCTCTTGGCTCCTTTAACCCTTTCTGCATGGACATCCAGGGTCCGGCCGGCTCCTGCCAGGGATCCAAAAAAATGGGTGCTGGGGCAGCACCAGCGCCTAGCAAAAGGTGGTGTCCTATTCCATCCCTGGCTTGGTTTACATGCCAGCCTTTTCCTTTTCATTTCTTGCACCAAAGAAAAGGCAGCATTACCATGGCATGTTTTTTCTTCAAATCATACGGTATAGACGCAGACGCTCACATATACGCATGCATACTCGCCTCTACGAACACACGCACACAATCCTACCCCTATGAGCACCTTCGAAAGACCGAGTCGGCAAATCCTCGAGATTGACGAAGTCACCACTGGCGCCTCGCTGTCGACAGGCACGTCGCCTACCACTGAAAGAACAGCACCGGTTACATCCAGTGCCGAGTCAAGGACTCGAACCCTGGTGGGTAGATTCCACCACAAGGAATCTTACCAACTGAGTTACGCTCAGTTCACAGCATTATCATGGCATGTTAGCGTTAGGGAAAAGCCAAAGAACACCCACTGTTCCAGAGGATGAAAACACTCCCCTTTTTTGCAAGAGGAGCTGGCAACACTTGATGGAAGGAGCAGAGAAGATGAAGATGATGAAGATGCAGGAGACGTTCCATTTTTTTTCTATGGTTTGTGTGATTGGAATATGTGAATGTGGTGTATAGGGTTATTTTTATTTTTGATTAGTTTGCCACTCGAGTTCACCCCATCCAAAAATTTTAAGCTAAGCTGTCACTAGGAAGGTCAATGCGCGCGGTCAAGGTTAGATTAGGGCGTTGCTAACGTGTTAGTGAGGCTATGGGTGATGGTGGTTAGGGGCAAAATCAGAAAATAATATTAAAGAGGGGCCACCATTGCCGCGATAGCGTCTCTGACGGCTGGAGACAAGAAAGGAGGTTAGGATGTGAGTGACCTTGCTGTAAAAGTGTATGCCTAATGTAAGGATTGAGTATACGGTGATGGTGGCTGCTCGCCAGACACCGAGATGGTATGCCAGTGTCGAACAAGACTAGCGAGTGGCAGTAGAGGGGAGGAACTCAGGTGGCGGCGGCGTTGAGGAGAAGCATCATCCATAGGAAGTGGAGGAGGATCTATTCCTAGGGTTGTTTTAGATAGGGAGGAGGCAGTCCGTCAGATTAGAATCCGACGACTAAAAAAAAAGATCGAGCGCTAGCAAACCAAGCAACGCTCGGCGGCGACCTAGACATACCCTAACATCAGTGCTACATGTGCAAGCTACATATACCATGTCACTACCAGATAAGATCTCAAGGTTTCGGATCGGCATTAAATCAGCAGGCACTTTGGATAGATGCCCGTCAAAGAAATGATGGATCAAACACTAAGGATCAGGAGCAGGAAAAAAATTTGCAGATGGGGAGGGACTAGGGAGGGTGTTGGCTTGCCCATGAAGAGTTTAGACCTGCTGCTGTTCATTGTAGCTGGCCAGAGACTTGTCCTCAGACCAGTAGTGCCCAGTTGCCCACACCCCCGCAGACGCCTCGCCCAAAAAGGTCCGATGCTCATCCCACCTGGTCCGGCCCTACGACGCGCCGTCACGAGGAATGGTTTCCAGATAGGGCAGGATATTTTGTCAAACCACACTTGGAGCTACCTGCACTGAGAACAGGACCCATGTCGTGTAACCTGTCAAACCACGAAGCTCCGGGGACAGGTCAGCATCCACGGCGGAGATATGGCTGGTCGTGAAAGTTGCACGGCAGGTCAGTCAGGGGCTTTCCACGCCTTCAATGATCACCGCGTCAGCATCAGGGCTGACTGGAGACGGCGAATTGCCGCCTCATGGGTGGAGCAACAACACAGGGGAGCAGCTGCGGCGTCGCGGTCGCACGCAGCAATCTGGACAACAACACATCATGGGGAAATCTGGACAAGAACAGATCACACTGGAGTTAATTACAGAGCTGTTACATCGCTGCCTCGAATTCTCAGCAAGAATTCAAGCGGGCGGCGGCGACAAAAGAATTGTGTTCGTTGACCCTTCCTTCACTGGTGGAGATTACAATGCTGGGGATGGGGGGGCCCGGGCCATGTACCCTAAAGAATATAAGAATATTGTGAGCTGGGAAAAAGAATATTGCATCAGCTAGGTTCTTTCGGTGTCTCCTGTTGGCAGCTGAATCTGTACATGCTGTTGTATAGGTAAGTTAGTATGACTCGAGAGATCCAAGTGCCGACATGGTGAAATCAGACATGGTGAAGCGGCTGGTATGTAGGGAATTCTGGAGTTGCCAGCCAAAAAACACATGCAGAAAATGCTCCTGTATCCTCACTCTCGTCTGTAGAACAGAACATAAGCTGCGGACGTCTTTATACCGTCTTCACTTATAGGAGTTACACATTCATCATCAAACTTATACCATCCTTTCCCTTCCTCATGCTGCAGAAAGATCAAATGTGTCAGTAACCCACGTTATCTACAAACCATGATCCTCAATCAAAAGATCAAAATGATACAGCAGTAAGGATTGGACATGGACAACACAGCATACAAAAGAGCTGAGAGACTCACATAGATGCTGGCGGTGTAATGCCCCCCTCCCATGTTTCCGTAGTGGTTGCTAATGGCATACAAGTGATAATGGCTGCTCGGCTGCTCACTCTTGTTGGCGATGTAGCATGATAGATCCAAATCAGTGGTGGGAAAGTCAACAAATGTCTCAAGCTTGTTTCTTGTGAACTGAGTGTACGAGAACCTTTTGAGGTGGATCACAAGGACTTCAGGCAGCCTCCAGAGATCCAATTTCTTCATCGCTTGTTGATGCTTCTTGCAGCACGGACAGTACCTGATCAACAAGCAGAGAATAAAGCGGGTTTCAATTATGATGCCAACAGTATGCTTTCAGTTTGGAATCACTAGGGTACCACATTTTCAGGAGATATTTTGCATGTGTGTTGAATTTTTTTGCAAGTTTACGCATCCGTGCAATGCTTGACCTATCGGTCAACAATGATTTCTTTTTAAGAAAAGAATATTGTAAAGAAGGCTATTATGCAAACAGTGAAGCCAAAAGCAACACACTTGTCCCATAAGGTACACTTACCACATGTCTTCCGGACCCAATGGTTCCTCTTTTAGAAAGGCTTCCAGACAACCATGTAGTGCAACAGAATCTTCAGTTCCTTTCGGGATTAGCTCAAGCTTGTGAATCTCAGGTAGATTGTTCAGCATTGAGGTGTCATATTGCCTTGACGCACTTTGTTGCCAGTGGACATTCACATGCAACCGGCTTGGTATTGTCTCAAGCAAATCCACTTCATTAATATCTATTTTCTGTTGCTGGCCATCACCCCTTTCATTTTTTAAGTAAAATTCAAACTCTTCCACGTTTGCTCCCTTGTCAGAATCAGCTGTACCCATATCATATAACTCACTGGGTCCTTTTCTTATTTCACAATCAGTAGTACTGCAGTTACTGCTTTCAGTGTCATCTTCCAATTGAATGTTCTGAAAATTACTGTCTGAATCAGAAGGCATTCCATCCATCAGATCAACAGGGTCACCATTAGACCCTGCAAAACCACTAAGTGAGTTAGCCCCCTTGGAAAGTTGAAATGGATTTAACAATTTCAGGTAGATATCCTGAAGCAATAATCCATTGACTGTCTCTGGAAGGGTTGCCAGAAGTGGGGCCTCAAATTCCTTCTTTTGTGGAGTTACATTATCACCACTAGAATACCTGAATGCAATGGCAAGCAAACAGTGTTACCAAAGTACATAAAGGTCACAAAAAGTACATCATTAACTTCATAACTAGAACATTTAAGCAAAGTATGTATATGGTTGTACTTACTCATCCATATGCTGGTGTGTAAAAACCACAAGTGGGGATTTCTCATATTTTTTGGGTAGCCTGTATGCTGCCAGTTTATCTCCATCCCTTAGCAATGAAACCGAATCAGAAGGTTCCTCCAGGTATCGAATGATGCAGTTATTATAGACCTGCAGAGTCAGTTCCAATAAGTGAAAGAGCTAAAGAACTTGTATTGCTTAACTAGCTTTGAAAATTAGGACAGTTCAAAAGAGGCAATGAGGAATGGAAATCATACCTCTGTAACAAGCAGGATCTCATCATTTCCAAGTAAGCAAGCAATGCTTAAAGCCTGAACAAGATCACTAAGAGTCCCAAACTTGGGCACACTGACATCATATGAGCATGGTTCTCTGATACCATCAGTGCTGAAAACTGTTACAGTCATTGTCCTCTTTGCCGTGGAAGGTACGGGCAAAGATAAGTACATAAATGGGTCAAATGTGACAGATGTTTTACTGCAAGTAGGACAAGTTAATGTAGATTTGTATTGTCCCTGCAAAATATAATCAGAAGAGTTTAATAACATAAAAAATACAGGACCACATTGAATTAATACTGCATAAATATATAAATCTACCATGTGACAACAAATATAGCACAGTGCATCCTTGTATAATGGCAATAAATTATACAAAAAAATGAACGGTCAATGATGCTTCTATGCTTTTCTGAAACCAAAAAAATCTTAAAGCAACTACAGATATGCACCATATCTTAATTGGCATAAACTATAAATCATGTAAATGTTTTAATCTGGGTTTAGATCTGGGAAAAAAACGCCTTTTGCAATAAAATAGGATCACTTCCATCAGTATTAAATGAGTGGGCAATTTTTAGTTTGTGAAATCAATTGACAGATACAATGTTAAAAGAACAAAAGGGCTATGAATATGATACTGTATCAGGAAGGGTGGAGTTTAAAGAATAGGGGTTCAAACTTACATGGCAGGTATCAACTATCACAGAATCATTTCGAGCTAAATGGTTGCTCCAGTACTCATCTGCAACTTCTTCGTCAGGACGGCCACTTGCATCCTTTGCTTCTTCATATGGTTTACACTTAACCTGGTTAAGATCTTCATGGAGACCATCCAATAAAAAAGCAAGAAGCTCCTGTGAATCATGCTGATTAAAGCCACTGAACTGAGGAGCAAAGCAGGCAATTTTTTCCTTGAAATGATGTGGTGCAATTGGTTTTCTGTCAGTGGTCCATAAGCTCCTCAACAGTTCTCCAAACGCCAAAGCAAGTTCACCCTAGTTAATGGAAGAGTCAGTAAAACAATTCTCTGAATGATTTGAGGAAAAAATCCATGTTAACGAAAAAACTTTACATACATTCAATCCCAATGGATTAGTCCGATTAATATTTCTGGCATAATCACCAAGGAAATAATCAACAAGCTTTGGCGTGTGAGCCAAACATTGGATTGAACTGTTCATGAAGCAAGTATTTCCAAGATTCTCCAATCCTATTAACCCCATAGAGCCAGCTCTTCCAAAGCTTCTGTAGGATGAATCAGCACTCAAATCATCAACATCTCCGGAATTTTCTTTGTTGGTACCTCCGATTTTGGATGTTAAGGAATCGGACATTGCATAGACTTGCACTTCCAGAAGATTCTACACAAGCAAATGAAAAGGGATAAGAAAGCACATCTGGGGAGAAAATTTTAGGCCATGCTATAAGACGATATATATCAGAAAGTAATGTCATCTCTATATTAAATTAAATTCCAGTGCAGTGGAAACAAATTGGTAGGGTTCACAGGTGGCAAATGGTACTACCTCTTGATCTGCATGGCAACAGTCATGATGTAGCCTATTCCATTCATTCATTAATATTAGGTTTGTCTGCCCTGAAAAATCCCAAACATGAACCTGGATAAAGAAACATTAAGTAAACAGCAGTAATGGGATGTGTGTTTCCAAAGTTGGAAATGCAGCAAGCAGCAACATACTGGTTGAGAATCAACATTGAAAATTTTGTTTGCTCGTTTGTAGTTCTCAACTGGGTTGTCCTGAAGCAGAATTAAAAATGTAAGTATCATAAAAAGAAGGAATTAACTGAGCCACAAATTGCCTGTCAAAGATGGGTACCTTTTTGCTGATCCTCAGATTCAGAATACTTGTTTCTCGGACAGATATCCTAAGCACCAAAGGATAAGCACCAGCACTATCTCCAGCAAACGAATGCTTATTTTGCAGACCAAAGCCAGAATTCTGCCTGGAGAAAAGAGATACGAAGCTACGGTCAATGGATGAACTACAAGATGAAATCAAAAGCTGAGTCGACATGTCAACACAACTGAGAGCTTATGATGCGAAGGGTAATAGGTACAAGCATTGATCATTTACATCTTATCCTCACTAGGTGGCCCATAAAAATCTTCTGTGCGACAAATATCTGGAGTGTGTTATGCTATACATAAGCTATGGAGTAAAAGAGCTAATTTCTAGGAAGCTGAACATGTCACTGGAAAGGAAACAGTAACGCGGTGAAGAGAAAAATATTTAACACCTACCTATTTTGTACTCAATTGGTTGAACATAAAGAAACAATAGCAACTCAATCTGGTTACATATGGTTAAGAATATTTTCATATCGTTGACATTACGGGCATCACTAATTTGATGTGGGACAAATAATTTCTATCATCGCAATAAATCTGTTGGCTGTTTGATGCAAACTTCTCGCTATTCAAGGAAGCGAGAAGAGAGATATTTCAAGGGCGAAAAGCCATGGTTTGCTATGCAAACACAGGATACTTGAGGGTGCTTCCAACCTATCAAATAATGAAATACTATGCGTATTGAACCCAGCGAACAGCCCTACTCACATAGCAAGAGTGCAGGACCTACCTAGAATTGAACGATTCTGTATTGCACTACTCCCATCAATTGAATGAAAACAGCAGAACAAATAGACAAACATGTTCCACAAAAACCAGGTGTGTGCATGTGTATTCTGTGTGAGGTTTTGTTCAGAAATGAAAGTATAAAAAATACACTATGACATGACAGTATAAGTAGCAATGGACTCCCTTGGATTATCGATTATGATGCCTGATGGCTAACATGAAGCCACATGGTGACTCAGTAAATAAGAAATTAGAAGATCTATCAAGGAACATAAAAGCAGGACACACAATTTCACGGATGACTTTATTTACACGGATAGTACTGCAGCTTGTCTAGGGAAACAGAGGTGTCTGATAAACAGCAACACAACACAAATCTCTGTGCATGCCTTTCAGGTACACTAACACAAGTCATGTCACGTGTCAAACGTACAAGGTTTTGGAAACTAGATTTGCTATGCCAGTAGCTGCATGCCTGAACTGCCAGTGTTGTGCTGGACTTGAGCAGTTGCAGAGAAGGAACGGTCCTGTTTTAGTTTGGCATCAATGCATCCTGCTCATCATGCATGGAACTCGGACAAAACTAGCAACGGCAGGACACGTGTCCGAATGCACACAGCGCGCCAAGTAAGCAACTAAATAAAGGAATTGCTCCAACACACACGCACGCGCCCTCTCCTTGGCAAGCTGGCATCATCTTGCCCCACTAGAGGTTGCCAAATTCCCATGAGCAATGCTGAACGCGTGACTTAGATTTCCTCTTCATCACAAACCTAGGCTGGACTTGTGGAAGTGTGTTTGAGCTTCAGACATTGCTAGACACACCTGTCCGCACTTAAAGCTTAAGGTCCAGTCACGATTCAAACAGGCGCGGGCATGAGATTCACTTGCCACTATCATGATCACTAACTACATCGACACTGGAAGCTGAATCTACTGGATAAATCACCACCTCGCCGATTTGAATGCGCGCAGGTACGAAATGGGCACCCATCGGACCAGGGCATCAAAACGTGGACCCGCAAAACCAACCACAGGAAGCCAAGGGACGCAGCAAGCAACTAAGTAGAAAGGGAGGTGGGTGGCGGCGGTGATTCACCTGGCGAGAGCCCTGGAGAGCTCGTCGGCCGGGACGAGCGCGTAGCTGCGTCCTCCTCCCCCGCTTCCTCCGCCAGCGCCGGCACCCGCGCGGCCGTCCCCGCGCTCGAGGCGGAGGACGAGATCCGGGTGCAGGAAGCTGTGGAGGAGCCTGAGGCCGTAGTAGGAGGGCGAGGCCGCCGCGGTGGCCGCGTACCGCACCCCGCCCGCGGCCTCCTCCTCCCGCACCCGCGCCCACCACCTGCACGCCGCATTGTCGAAATCAGTCGCGGAATCAAGCCACACACCGGGGAGCTCGCAGCCAGCTGCTCGGGGTGGTAATTGAGGACCATCCTGATTGGGACTAAGCATAACGCGCCTGGTGTAGTAGATTCCCCTTTGATAGCTCCTTGTTTATCATGGTAAGCTTGAATCCGGTTTTTATTTA